>NC_088232.1:15305572-15505572 GCF_036934945.1 Oncorhynchus masou masou
CCTTTAGAATAATGCAAAACATATCCTTGACTATCCAAGTTGATGAGCGGGAAACAAAACAATGCCAGTCAGCCTGCACAGCCGGCCCATCGAAACTTCATCTAAATTATACAGAAACTAATTTCACACATAAGAGTTAGCCTACAGACAAGATTAAATTGACAATAATATTGAAATTCTTGGAGGTGCAGCTCCATTTCCAAAATGTCACTTTTTCCTAAGAATATCCGTGCTGTCCATGCATTCAGCACATGACCGCTCTGGCTACTAAGCAAAAACTACTAACATATTAAAATATGCTATTCTGTCATCAATGGACAAATGAGCGATAGAAACTGATAATGGTGCATGTCACTTAAATTAACTGAATGATGAGCATGATGAAGAGGGTGATTGAATTTAGAACAATAGTGTAATAAAGAATTGAGGGCAGTCTATTTTATTATGAAAGGCTGGAAATGGCGTAGAATTCCTCCTCGGAGAGTCAAACGGCAAGCCGAACCAAACGAATGGATGCACTGGCTGCAGAATTTAGATGAGTTGGAGTCAGATGGAGGATAGGATTTGAGCTTAAAAATCGACATTCAGATAAAGACTCTTCATCAGCATTCTGATGTTGACGGAGCCTCCAACACCTGAGCCTCACCAAAAAAAAAAGAAAAAAAGAGGAGCTAACTGAGACAGTGATCCCAACTGCCACCGTGAGACAGGAGTCTAGGATGGCACGGTTTGGGTGAAAAAAAGTGTGACGAATTTGTGACATGCAGATGTTGCAGCATATCAGATATTGTGCTGTCGCTCACGTGCACAGAAAATAAAACCGTACATGGGACAGAGCATGGATGTGGAGTCAATTTGGTCTGATAGGGACGGTGTGGACTTTTTCCCCCAGAGAGACCAGCCACGCAACCGCTTCAGAGAGATTATGCCACACCTGCGGCAGGTTCACATGTAACAAGGCAAATAAAAAACGGTTTGCTGTGGGGTTTACACACAAAGCCCGGGAAGCTGTAACTGCGGACCTGAAGCATAAAGAGAAACGAGATTGATTAACGCGTAAAGGCACAGGTTTAAGGGCACAATACAGAGTCCGATACAATCAACAAACTGCTTGTTATAAAAATCTAGGCTTTAGGCCTACATTTTTTCTAGGACTTTGTAGAATTATACAAAACATACTTTACTCAACAATAGTTATTTTTTTATATTGATACATTTAAATTAATATTTCTTCATGCAATTAATCCTTTACAATTGTTTATGCACTACTTATCAAGTGTTGGCACCTTTGTTTGCGCACCTAGTGGGTTGACATGCATCTGATGCATGTGCTAAAGGGCACACCCGGCAAAGTTCACTTATAGGCTCTCGTGATAAACAGCATGATCATTACATAGGTGCACCTTGTGCTGGGGACAATAAAAGGCTACTAAAATGTGCAGTTCTGTAACAACACAACGCCACAGACGTCTCAAGTTGAGGGAGCATGCAATTGGCATGCTGACTGCAAGCATCTCCATCAGAGCGGTTGCCAGAGATTTGAATGTTCGTTTCTCTACCATAAGCCGCCTCCAATGACATTACAGAGAATTTGTCAGTACATCCATCCTGCCTCACAACTGCACACCACGTGTTACCACGCCAGCCCAGGAAATCCACATCCGGCTTCTTCACCTGCAGGATCGTCTGCGACCAGACACCCGGACAGCTGATGAAACCAAAGAATTTCTACACTGAAACCATCTCAGGAAAGCAGCTGCATGCTCGTCATCCTCACCAGGGTCTTGACCTGACTGCACTTCAGCATCGTAACCTACTTCAGTGTGCAAATGCTCATCTTCGATGACCACTGAAACGCTGGAGAAGTGTGCTCTTCACGGATGAATCCCGGGTTTCAAATGTACCGGGCAGAGGGCGTGTTCTGCATCGTTTGGGCAAGCGGTTTGCTGATGTCAACGTTGTAAACAGAGCGTCCCATGGTGGAGGTAGGGTTATGGTGTGGGCAGGCATAAGCTACAGACAACGAACACAATAGAATTTTATCAATGGGCATTTGAATGCTCAGAGATACTGAACGAGATCCTGAGGCCCATTGTCATGTCATTCACCTGCCACCATCACCTCCATGTTTCAGCATGACAATGCACGGGGCCATGTACACAATTCCTGGAAGCTGAAAATGTCCCAGTTCTTCCATGGCCTGCATACTCATCAGACATGAGCATTTCTGAGATGCTCTGGATCAACGTGTACAAAAGCACGTTCCAGTTACCGCCAATATACTTCACACAGCCATTGAAGAGTGGGACAACATTCCGCAGGCCACAATCAACAGCCTGATCAACTCTATGCAAAGGAGGTATCCCCCGCTACATGAGGCTTCTGTGTAAATGGAGGACAATTAAAAGACTTTTCAACTTAATTGAGTGAAGGTCTATATCTTATTGGCACCAGTGAAGAACCTCGGGCATATTCCCATTGTTGAGTCAATGCCACTTAAACAAAGTTTTGGGGACAATAATTTCATCCTCTAATTTAGATGAGTCATTCTATTTCTCATAGCCCTAATTATACGTTTTTATTGATCAGTTTGTAGGCTACCCTGTAATAAAAAAATATCCTGCTATCCAGTCTTATAAAAGTGCAGTAGAATTCCATGCAAATATCGGATATTTTACCTTTAACTAGGCAAGTCAGTTAAGAACAAATTCTTATTTTCAATGATGGCCTAAGAACAGACTGCCTGCCTTGTTTAGGTGCAGAATGGCAGATTTCTACCTGGTCAGCTCGGGGATTTGATCTTGCAACCTTCCGGTTACGAGGCCAACGCTCTTACCACCTGCCGCCCCACGAAGCCCAGGCCTCTACTGTATAGGTGCTCAGCCATGCACTGGTATTTTTTGCAAACAGTGATTGAGTTATATTATTAGCCTAAATTATAACTATCCAATCTACTTATCACATAATGCATTATAATAAAAAGTGAATTTTTATGGTGGAAATTTGCTTCCCCAAACTTGAAACTCACGCACCGCCTACACATAGGCTAGTGACTTTGCTGTTTGTTACTCGACTTGTTGGCTGAGGAAAAGTAAATGTGGCCAGTTATTCTAACATATTCAAAAGGCCATACGTCATTGCATCCTCAACATGCATGTTCTGTTAAGATTAATGATCATCATCCTGAGCATCGTGGGTGAACGCCCTACTCAGGTTACATTGGGTCCGGTAAATTTTCATAACAGAAACCCTGCTCCACTCACAGCTCAGACAATGCGTACTCACAACTTCTAGAGGTTCATTAATTGTATTGAAAGCAAATAGTTATTTTGGGGGGGAAATGGTGTTTGATGGACGGGAAATAAAATAATGTTAGGCTAATAAAACATTAAAATGTAAGTCTAATGACCTACATTAATATGCTGTTTCATCTTGTTCTTGATACCATGTCTTGACCGATTTCATGTCAATGCTAATAAGGCAAGAATATTTGCTAGCTAGCTAATCAACAACTAACAATGTATTTGAGAGACAACAGTTTATCATTGTGCAGATGTATTTGTTTTCAATAAACTTGAGACTAAATACAGTTTACATGTTGTCAACAATCTAAGCCAAGACTGTCTGTTTTGTCCCATGGTTGTATATGCATCGGTTTTGTTGCTAAATACCCAACCCATCTATAGATGGCTTGAGTCACAAATCACCTTGCAACCACACCAGGTGCCATGTTGGAAGTCCTACAATCGTCCATTTTGCTACCACCAGAAATGTTGGGAAGATCGCGATGAATGTTTTTCTAATGACCCAGAAAACAGACGCAGTGGGAGAACCTATTCAAGTAAGTAAATATATTTTGAAAATGATCAAACACAATATATTATTAGCTAGCTTGATACAGACACTTACTGTGCAGGTTAAGTCAAATGAGCTGCTAATGTAAAGTTCGCTATTTAGCTAACTTTACAAACTGTATAGCTAGCTAAGTGAATTACATAATCACCAACTTGCTAACTTCACAATAGCTAGGACATCCATCTACAAATCCATTTGTAGCTAGCTAACTAACAGCCATGGGAAAGGGTGAATGGATTAGCAAGTGCTGTCAGAGACATATATAGCAACATAATATTCAAACCCTGTCAGCAGATGGAGGTCCCAATGAATGTCCTAAGACCACCGCTTGCGTCCTGTGCGTTGCAAAATAAATGTACACATACATGTTATTCAATCATTGCACCCACACTGCTCACACACGCCAACAAGTGTCTGCATTGCCAAGTCCTGCCTCTCCCATCTCCTCAGTGGTTTATAGAAGCAGATACCCACATGCCATCTCCTCATTGGTTATACCCACGTTGGTGATTGAAATATGACCTGAAGCCAGTCGTGGTATTATTATGATAGTTAGATGCCAATCGTCATATAAAGTCTAATGATGATAAGTGTACAATATTACGTGTTGGAGCTTTAAAAAAATACAACTTTTACATTACTCTGCAGTTTACCTGAAACATGGGCTGATGGTGAAGTAGACATTGATAGAGGAAATTATGGTTGACATGACTAATTATGTATACATTCCAATCAGAACTGACTAGTCAAAATGCTATAATGTACTGTACATGTGAATTTTCTCTCTTGCTCCCATTCCCAATTGTATATAATGTAGTCAGGAGTTTAGTAACAATGAAGGTCTGTTCCTTAGTTCATTCAGTTGTACAATCTCCAGGTGGTGGGAACAGCCCATCTCCAGACTGTCTAGAATGTTGATTTATACTGACTAGCCTTGACTTCGTGCTGATAACGCGAAGGCTCCAGAGCTAGAGGGCCCCTCTACTTGTGAAATAGATAGAATGTTTAGAAAACGCTGATGTCATTTTCAGTTTATAACCTGTGGAAATATGTGTATGCGGTTAGTACTCTCTTGTAATAAACACTGTTACCTTTGGCTTTTAAGACTGGTCTCGATCTACTTCATGCATAATTAATGAACTTACAACTCATTAATGAATTAGAAATGAGTGCGAATTGGTTTTGGCAATAAAAAATACCTCTATTAATTTGGTCCTTCGATGCCGGATCTAAATACCCCTCTCTGTTATCTGGAGATAGTACGCTGAAAATCATGCACGAAACGAGTTCTGACTCGTTTTACTAAAGACCTGACCTCTGAATTGAGGTTCAAATTAAAACAGGCCTGCGTATTATCACAGAGGACAGAGAAGGTGACTAGATTCAAATGAACAATGCTTTCCCAGCCGGCAGCCAGGTAAAGTAGCCTTTATTCTCGAATTTGGGAGGGATTATTTAGGATATTTATTGATTAAAATGTTATGAAGGAGTTGAATTTGATCAATAATAGGTGCTTGAATATTCCGAACAAATAAAATGGGTTTCTACCGGGGGTATTAACCAGGATATCGATAAAAAGGAAGCAGGTCCGAAATTGACCTGAGGTAAGGTGCGCTACCACCAAATAAACTAGAGCTTAATACGGCCTGGTTTTGCAAGCCAAGGATTATTAAGGAGTGATATAGTACGCATTGGAGAATTAGGACGCTTGTTCCGTACAAATAGGATGGCCAATAATTCAATAAACATACCTAAATAAAGTTTTTACCTAATAGTCTATCTGTATATGGGAAGCTGACTGAGGATGACCCATGTATGTTTGTTCTCCCTGTTGTGAAGGGTGGCATGATGCCCAACTGGTGCAGGATAGGAGTAGCTGAGAGGACCAGATGGTTTATAATAATGCTTTGCTCTGCTTTACTCGGTTTTCCATGACCAAAGTTTTATTCTACACTTTGCAACACATATTCTAAAAATCAATGATTTTAGATAAAGCCAAACAGTGAGACATGTAGTTCAAATTTGGAAACATGAGAAACAGAGCTACAGACAGACAGGGGAAAAGGCAGACAGAAGAGCCCTCCCCCGCACTGCAGAGACCTTGAAGGTTGGAGAGCAGAGAGGAGAAGTTTTAGAAGGGGAGCCAGGACGAGCAAAGATAACAGAATGTGTAGATAACAGTTACTGAGTGGAGACAAAAGCGAGAATTGGACATGTGGAAAATGAAAGGGGCGCTCCTAAATGATAATGTCAGAACAGAAGGATAATATACTAAATCTTACCTAAGTCATTGTTTAAGAATAAGGCAAGGTTGTTACCTGGGCAGAGCCAGGTAACAAAGGGGGGATGGGTAAATAGTGTTCTAGAATAGGATGTGACCTACGGGATAATTAACTAATAAAATAAGAATGTTTTAGCTAATAAACAGACCGAATAAGAAACTGTTTTATTAACCAAACCTGTATGTCCAAAAGTTTATGCACTACAGGTGAACTACAGGTGAAGTCACTCAATCCAGTCCCATAGGCCTGTTGGGGGGACCATACCAAGGCCACCTGGTGACAGCTAGCTGAAAGGGCTACCCGGATTCATATCGCACTGCGGGAGGGTAGGACACATTTGACACCGTCGAACAATAACAGAGTTCGAGAGGAGAACTGGAATTAACAGAATTCTGGGGGCCATCTCTCGAATGAAAAATACCTTACCTGTCCTTTCCTCACTGTTGTTGTTCATAGAAGTGAAGATGTGTCTGGCTCTTGCTAAGCGATGTGTTCTAGGGGAGAGGGTGGGGCTTCACATGGAAGCTGTTCGTCTGAAGCTGCCTTATCGTGGGTGACATATTCCTGATACAGCACGTCCTACTCGAGTATCCGGAGAGTGGTAATTTGACCCATGGTTTAGACGGTGAGGATTTTGTTCCAAAATAGAAGAGATACCGGTGCAGGTTCCCATATTGATCGTGGACACAGGTCATAGCCCATTTGGAGAGAGAGGGCTATATGAATCCACTCACCCAGTATGGAAGAAGGTAGAGTAGAGTGAAGGTGAGAGTTTTTGATTGTAATCCAGAGAGAGGGATGCATTGCATAAAGATAAGCCTAACCCTCTAAACAGTAATGAAGGAGAATCTAGGGTTGTGGTATGATGGAGATGACCAGGTCTTGGTCGACACCCTAGTACGGTTCAGGGTAGAGGAGTTTGGGCTGGTATGGTAAAGCTGTTCACGAAAGCAGGACTGCCAGATAATAACAGGTGTATTGATTTGCACTATTTAAATCCCCAGGTTCCTCCCTTTACAGTGACCGGAGGAGATTATTACCGTTTGGCCCGGTACAGTACTCTTGGGAAATGATGTCAGGGTGAGGTTTTACCAACAGATTGGACAGGATTATGCTCCATTGTAATGCCTTTGACACTCATTCAACACCAAGACATGAAGTATAGCCAAACGGGAGAAAAGAGCTATTCCATCCGGGTCTCTTATTGACTGATAACATTGGGGTTCCAAGGGAGGTGCCAGATGAGTCAAAGCAAGAAATCAGATCCTAGCAGGATTAGAGTTAAGCATTTCCGGGGCTCTACTCTCATAAGAACGTGGACTGGATTAATTATATTTATGATAATCAACAGCGCTTTAACAGGTATACCAGAGATGTTATTAAAGGTTTTGTAGAACAGACTGAAGCAACCAGCTGGAAGGCTTGGCAGAATAGAATTGCATTAGATATGTTAATGGCTGAAAAGGGAGAAGTATGCGTGATAATCAGGACCATGTTTGTGCTTACATCCCAAGTAACACAGCTCCGGACGAATCAGTGCCCGGAGCCTCAGCTGGTTTGACCACCCTGGCTCACGAGTGGGCAGAAACTCTGGGGTGGATACTTCTCTGAACTAAATTGAGTTGACAGTGTGTATGGAAAAATGTTGTGTTATGGGCTACCTTCACCTGTGAGACTGTGTTAGTTTTGTACGGACGTGGTTGATTGCGTGTATGTATGGAAGTTATTATTTCCAGGACTCTGGAGTAATATATGACAATAGATGATGCGGTGTGGGACGATTCCAGGTTCTGACCCGTGGAGGACTGAATGCCTGACTACAGGACAAGTGGACAAATCTGGATCTTTCATCATTGGGGAATTTATGTTTGATGAGACTAGTGTTGAGGATAGAATTAGATTGTACTTTGTTTCAATATTAGACTGTTTTTTAATAAAGATTGTAACAAAAATCCTGTTAAGAAGAGTTATAATTCTGATGTAGGTTTAAGGGTTAAATTAAGGTTAGATTTGATTAATGATGGGTGAAGAGTCGGATAAAATTTATAATAATGTTGGTTATGTGTATATTCATATGATAATCTGATAAACCTTTATAATAAGGTTAGTATGAGTAGGTTAATATTTTTATTTTGTAGATTTGAATGTATAATATTTGATCAAAGGGAGGATTGATAGAGGAAATTATGGTTGACATGACTAATTATGTATACATTCCAATCAGAACTGACTAGTCAAAATGCTATAATGTACTGTACATGTGAATTTTCTCTCTTGCTCCCATTCCCAATTGTATATAATGTAGTCAGGAGTTTAGTAACAATGAAGGTCTGTTCCTTAGTTCATTCAGTTGTACAATCTCCAGGTGGTGGGAACGGCCCATCTCCAGACTGTCTAGAATGTTGATTTATACTGACTGGCCTTGACTTCGTGCTGATAACGCGAAGGCTCCAGAGCTAGAGGGCCCCTCTACTTGTGAAATAGATAGAACGTTTAGAAAAGGCTGACGTCATTTTCAGTTTATAACCTGTGGAAATATGTGTATGCGGTTAGTACTCTCTTGTAATAAACGCTGTTACCTTTGGCTTTTAAGACTGGTCTCGATCTACTTCATGCATAATTAATGAACTTACAACTCATTAATGAATTAGAAATGAGTGCGAATTGGTTTTGGCAATAAAACATACAGGAATTTAGAATTCCTCTATCAGACATACTTGGTATTCCTATAACAAAATATTTAAATAAGCTCTGCACAATGAATTTCAATAGAAAACTTGGGAATATCGCCCTGATTAGTCCTTAGTCAGATCTCTGTTTACTCACTTACGGCGCTGCCTACTCCCGATTAGTTTTCCAAATCATATGAGCAAAAAAAATATTTTGCTTTATCTGGAACGCTAAACCAGACGAAATAAAGCGTGCCCATCTATATCGTGAATATGAACTGGTTGGGTTGAGATTAAATATAAAAGCACTAAACCTCTCTCTAAAAGCTTCACTTATTAAAAAGTTTTACTTGGACCCTAAATGGTTCTCAAGGAGATTAATAAGAAAAGCTCATCCATTGTATAAAAATTGCCCTTTTGCCTTTGTGCAGATTCAAAGTATAATTTTCAATTAATCGTAAATGAAATATAGCAAAAAAGTCTATCAAACAAGCATTGCAGAGCTAGCTACAAAAGTGCTATTTGAATGAATGATTACGAGCCTGCTGCCTACCACCGCTCAGTCAGACTGCTCTATCAAATCATAGACTTAATTATAATAACACAGAAATATGAGCCTTTGGTCATTAATATGGTCAAATGCGAAACTATCATTTCGAAAACAAAATGTTTATTCTTTCAGTGAAATACATAACAGTTACGTATTTATTAAGTCTAAATATTGCTATTAACATTGAAGGTTGTGCAATGTATGTCAAATTAATTACGGTCTTTGTTAGGGAGAAATGGTCTTCACACAGTTCGCAACGAGCCAGGTGGTACAGAACTGCTGCATATACCCTGACTGCTTGCACAGAACGCAAGAGAAGTGGCACAATTTCCCTCGTTACTCCCGGTCCTAGTGAAAAGCCAACTGTCCCGGTTGATACATTATCGAATAGATATTTGAAAAACACCCTGAGGATTGATTATAAAAAACATCTGACATGTTTCTGTGGACATTATGGATATATATTTGGAATTTGTGTCTGCTTGTCGTGACCGCTCTTTCCGGTGGATTCCTGGGCATAACGCACCAAACTAAACAGAGGTATTTGGATATAAAAAATATCTTCATGGAACAAAAGGAACATTTGTTGTCTAACTGGGTGAAAACATCCGAAGATCAAAGGTAAACGATTAATTTGATTGCTTTCCTGATTTGTGACCAAGTTATCTGATGCTAAGTGTACTTATTGTTTTGTCGAGCGATCGATATACTTACAAACGCTTGAATTGCTTTCGCTGTAAAGCATAATTTCAAAACCTGAGACGACTGGGTGTTTTGCAATATTGCACTCATGAATATTTTCTAGTAATTTTATTTGTCTTATCCCGGATCCGGTATGGGTGGTTCAGAGAGTTTAAAAGTTGTCGTCACGGCAAAGGGTGGCTATTTGAAGAATCTCAAATATATTTTGATTTGTTTAACACTTTTTTGGTTACTACATGATTTCATATGTGCTATTTCATAGTTTTGATGTCTTCACTATTATTCTACAATTTAGAAAACAGTAAAAATAAAAACACATGAATGAGTAGGTGTCCTAAAAATAAAAAATAAACTTTTGACCGGTAGTGTGTACACACACACACACGCACACACACACACACACACACCCCTTGAAATGTATGGATGTCAGCCACACCCATTGCTAACAGGTGTATAGAACAGAGCACACAGACATGCAATCCCCATAGACAAACATTGGCAGTAGAACTCGGTTGCAACACTCACTCAGTTCCAAACTGCCTCTGGAAGCAACGTCAGCACAAGAAGTGTTTGTCTGAAGCTTTATGAAATGGGTTTCCATGGCTGAGCAGCCGCACACAAGCCTAAGATCACGATGGGAAATGCCAAGCGTCAGCTGGGAGTGGTATAAAGCTCGCCACCATTGGAATCTGGAACAGCTGAAACGCAGTCTCTGGAGTGATGAATCACGCGTCACCATCTGGCAGCCCGAAGGACAAATCTGGGTTTAGCGGATGTCAGGAGAACACTACCTGCCCCAATGCATTGTGCCAACTGTAAAGTTTGGTGGAGGAGGAATAAGGGTGGAAGTGGAATCTTAACGCTAGGGCATACAATGCCATTCCAGACAATTATGTGCTTCCAACTTTGTGGCAACAGTTTGGGGAAGGCCCTTTCCTGTTTCAGCATGACAATGCCCCTGTGCATAAAGTAAGGTCCATACAGAAATGTTCTTTGAGATCGGTGTAGAATAACTTTTGAATGACCTTCTGAGCCCTGACTTCAAGCCCATTAAGCACATTTGGGATGAATTGTAATGTTGACTGAGAGCCAGGACTAATCGCCCAACATCAGTGTCCGACCTCCCTAATGTTCCTGGGTGAATGGAAGCAAGTCCCCACAGGAATGTTCCAACATCTAGTGAAAAGCCTTCCCAGAAGAGTGGAGGCCCATGATTTTGAAAAGAGGAATGGGAACTGATACTTAGTTGACATGGACCGTTGGGAACAAATGGCTTACAGTATAATGGCATTAAGTATATGGGCAGTCACAATGTGCATCTGAAGTAGAGAATAGCTTAACTCACACTATTTACATATCGTTTTTAAATTGAGAACATATGGCTCAACAATAATAGTAGACAATGTAAACTCAGAAACAAAAAAGAAACGTCCTCTCACTGTGAACCGCGTTTATTTTCAGCAAACTTAACATGTGTAAATATTTGTATGAACATAAGATTCAACAACAGACAAACTGAACAAGTTCCACAGACATGTGACCAACAGAAATTGAATAATGTATCCCTGAACTAAGGTGGGGGCCAAAAACAAAAGTAACATTCAGTATCTGGTGTGGACACCAGCTGCATTAAGTACTGCAAAGCATCTCCTCCTCATGGACTGCACCAGATTTGCCAGTTCTTGCTGTGAGATGTGCCTTGGTAGAATAGTGGGGTAACCTGCAAATTACCAGACATTTCTGGGAGAATGGCCCTTGCCCTCACTCTCCGATCCAACAGGTCCCAGACGTGCTCAATGGGATTGAGATCCGGGCTCTTCGCTGGCCATGGCAGAACACTAACATTCCAGGAAATCACACACAGAACAAGCAGTATGGCTGGTGGCATAATCATGCTGGAGGGTCATGTCAGGATGAGCCTGCAGGAAGGGTACCACATGAGGGAGCAGGATATCTTCCCTGTAACGTACAGCGTTGAGATTGCCTGCAATGACAACAAGCTCAGTTCGATGATGCTGCGACACACCTCCCCAGATAATGACGGACCCTCCACATCTATCCCGCTTCAGAGTACAGATGTACCGATCCTATGCAGGTGTTGTTACACGTGGTCTGCCACTGCGATGACGATCAGCTGTCCATCCTGTCTCCCTGTGGCGCTGTCTTAGGCGTTTTACAGTAAGGACATCGCAATGTATTTCCCTGACCACATCTGCAGTCCTCATGCCTCCTTGCAGCATACCTAAGGCACGTTCACGCAGATGAGCAGGGACCCTGGGCATCTTTCTTTCGGTGTTTCTTTTGGTAAGTAGAAAGGCCTCTAGTGTCCTAAGTTTTCATACCTGCTTGTTCATTAATTGTTTATGGTTCATTGAACAAGCGTGGGAAACAGTGTTTAAACCCTTTACAATGAAGACCCGTGAAGTTATTTGGATTTTTTTATGAATTATCTTTGAAAGACAGGGTCCTGAAAAAGGGACGTTTCTTTTTTTTATGAGTTTATATGAGGCTAATCATTACACTAAATTTTGTACATGCCTTGTGCTGCCATGAAATGTTTTATTGCAAATCCAACCCTTGTAATCTAGGTGGTGAAATTTCTGGAAGCAGAAGATGGGACCCTTAGCTTAAAACAAACATACAACTACAACCAAGTTCAACGCCAGATAGACCATCTGGGAGAAAAGTGAGTGGCACTTGGAGACGCCACTGCGATAATGAAGAGGGTTTGCCACTGAAATATTACATTGTCTAAAAATGACATAATCTATGCTAAACATGTTTCAATTGTAAAGAAATAAAGTAGTTGGGCTATAAGAAATACTTTTTATTCAATGGGGCTAGGCAAAGCAGAGAAGTAAAAATATTTTGTAAATTTCACCCATACAACAATATCGCCTATTAAAGTACAGTATTTTTACAAAATCATAAACAATGGTCTAACTTACATTTTAAATATTCATATGGTTTAAGGGGGGCGGCAGGTAGCCTAGTGGTTTGAGCATTGGGCCAGTAACTGAAAGGTTGCTTGAATCCCCGAGCTGACAAGGTAAAAATCTGTAATTCTGCCCCTGAACAAAGGCAGTTAACCTACTGTTCCTAGGCCTTCATTGTAAATAAGAATTTGTTCTTAACTGACTTGCCAAGTTGAACAAAAAATAAAAAGGGGGCACTGTTGTTATGACAAGGTGAAGGTGCTCTACCCAAACGGAATCATTCAGATCGACCAAAGCACAGCATATAAAAATCATATCACCGCCTGGTACGGCAACTACACTGCCCACAACGGCAAGGCTCTCCAGAGGGTGTCACAGTCTGCCCAACGCATTACCAGGGGCAAACTACCTGCCCTCCAGGATTGCCTACCCTTTGGTTTTGAACTACTGTAGCTAGCTAACTAACTATATATAAATCGAGACAACACTGGAACTAGATATGGAACGCCGTTTGGGTATTTCAGTGTCAAAAAACATACACATCACATAACACTATTTGAAGTGTGAAATAAGCTTGTTTACCAATCAGGACCCAAATATGACATCACATAATGATTTATCACATTCATTCATTTTTGACGTAGTTATTACACACTCACTCATATGTCACAACGATTCACAGATATGTATGCTATGATGCTGGTAAAATTGTCTGGCGCTGGACACTTCTGCAAGCTTTGGACAGTGCTGGTCGTAAAATAGCTAGCTAGCTGATGGATGCAAGCAATGTTCTTCCCCAAAAACATAGCAAAACGACATATGTTTCAGTAGCTATAGTTAGCTAGCTATCTAGTTAAGTGTCATCATTTAAAATACTCTAATTTATAACTCCGTTCTTATTTGATTAATGGTGGTCAGACCCACCTATGTGAAGCTAGCCACAATAAGGATTAGCCACAATAGTGGAATTTGCCTTCAAAATAAGTCTCAATGAAAGTCATGCAAATAACACAAACAGTGGAATCATGCCATAATGGAAAAGATCATGCTAAACGAGGTTGGAATGTTCTTATATAAATTAACAAAATACTATGTTATTTTGACAAAAATCTGTTGAAATCACACTGAATGTATTAGACTTTAGAATTGAATTGGGGGCATACTTATTTCACTGTATAACCTTACCTATGAAGTGGATAAATGACATGGGGTATCAGTCTATTCAATGACACCGAGAGAACATTAGCGTTGTAGCTCTTATCGCGGGACTATGAAATCACTGGGGGCAAACTACCTGCCCCCCAGGACACCTACAGCACCCGATGTCACAGGAAGGCCATATAGATCATCAAGGACAACAACCACCCGAGCCACTGCCTGTTCACCCCGCTACCAACCATCCAGAAGGCGAGGTCAGTACAGATTCATCAAAGCTGGGACAGAGAGACTGAAAAACAGCTTCTATCTCAAGGCCATCATACTGTTAAATAGCCATCACTAACACAGAGAGACTTCTGCCTACATACAGACTCAAAATCATTGGCCACTTTAATAAATGGATCACTAGTCACTTCAATAATGTTTACATATCTTGCATTACTCATCTTATATGGATATACTGTATTTTATACCATCTATTGCATCTTGCCTATGCCGCTCTGTCATTGCTCACCCATATATTTATATATTCTTATTCCTTTACTTAGATTTCTGTGTATTAGGGAGTATTATGTAGTTGTTGAAGAATTGTTAGATTCCTTGTTAGATATTGCTGCACTGTCAGAACTAGCAGCACAAGCATTTCACTAAACTCGCAATAACATCTGCGTATGTGTATGTGACCAAAACATTTTTAAATTTAGCCACATTTATTGTACCAGTCAACCTAC
Source organism: Oncorhynchus masou masou (assembly GCF_036934945.1). NCBI lineage: Eukaryota > Metazoa > Chordata > Actinopteri > Salmoniformes > Salmonidae > Oncorhynchus > Oncorhynchus masou. The sequence continues at coordinate 15,320,456 of NC_088232.1, forward strand.
CGTGTGTATTGAACACTATTCCAGAGGAAAAAACAATACAACGTGGATGGTTTGAGCCTGATAACTCAAGGACTTGAGGAAAAAGTAGGCTGATACCTAACGATTGGAGATCAATGAGATGGGGTAAGGCTGTACTGTGCAATATGAATGTCAATATGCACAATAAACTGACTGTGGAGGAGGTGATTTCCCACAAAGTCCCGCAATAACCTATGACGCTAATATTTCTGTGAACTCTTCACAGTTGGGTTCTCTGGGTGTCACCAAGTAGACCGATACCCCGATTTCATTGCTCCACATTCCAACCATGTTAAACATGATCAAGTCTAAATATGGCCTGATTTCACCAATTGTAACTTATGCATCAATTTCAAAGAGGGATTTCAAAGGCGAACTGCAAATTCCACTATTGTGGCTAATCCTTATTGTGGCTAGCGTCACAACATAATCCGTCCAGTCAATCCATTGTATAGTAGTCAAATGACGCTTGCTGGCAGTTTATAAAGTTAGTTTTGGGTACCCGGGTTAAGTGTCGGACAAGCTAGTTATTTCAATAGGAGAACAACAAGTGACTACCTATCTAATACTTACTCACATGGATTCCTAAATCATTGCTAAGAATATAGAAAATGATTGCAGCTTCTACTGTTTGTTTTCAGGCTGGTTGCTTATAACATCTGTATCGTTTGATCCTGATCGAATTTCAAATGCTCACACAGACGAACAAATAATGCCTTATTACCAACGCGGTATTGTACAGCTTTGACATCGTAATGGTGGCGCTTAGCTTGCACATGCAAATTCAGCACAAACAACATTCTATAATAAAATTGTGTTATTTCACTTGTCAAATAAATTAAAAGCTTATTTGACACGTGAAATAGTGTTTTGACACATAAAGACCCAAACGGCGTTCCATAACGAGACGCTAAGTAGGTTAATTTCACTCAAAAGCTTGACGATTTGAGAATGTGTAACGCTACCATGCTGAAAAGTAAAATATTTGTAATCATTATGTCTTTTCAAGGTTCAATTGCCTAGCTGTTTAGCAATACTGGCTAACTAGCGATGTAGTTCGTTTGGCGTTCTCTTGCTAGCTAACGTTTCCGTAGATAGCTGCAAGTGATTCAAACAATGCACATACTTTGACCGCGTGCGCGCATTTCTCATTGGTATGTACATTTCAGGACTAAGACATTAGCAATGTATTTAAAAGGTGAACAAATGATATGAACCAAAATCGGACCTTTTTACATACCTGCTTCTCCAAGAAGCCTTCTCTCTGAAGACGCTGGCCTGGATGCGGTTGCCACCAAGTCAACATTGACTATACGTAAAAATTATTGAAAACAATCATTTGTTTTTTGGTCTTAATTCAAGGTTAGTCATAATGTTAGCAGTGTGGTTACGTTTAAATAAGTTTAAGATGTGAAATGGTAATACTGGTGAGGTTATTACTCTGTGGGATTTAGTGGCGATATCTATACGGGATCCTTGGGACGTAAACTGTACTTCTTCTATTAGATTTAACGGCAGTTGGCATCCAATTTGTTACATTACCGCCACCTACTCGACTGGAGTACAACTCCCTTCTACTTTACTTGAAAAATCAAATCAAAGTTTATTTGTCACGTGCGCGGAATACAACAGTGAAATGCTTACTTACAGGCTCTAACCAATAGTGCAAAAAAGGTATTAGGTGAACAATACTAAATAAATACCCTATCATCTAGCACTATACTCACTAATTTCAAAATTCTATAAAATAAAATGAACACCCCCCCCCTTCTCCACTAATTAAATGCATTTATTCCTACCTAATGCCATCACACTGACTTCAATTTCAAAACTCAAAAGATCAGACAATGACTCTTCTGTTTCCCCACTCTCACCACCCTGTCTGCATTGCATCAAATGACGAGCATCACATACACCGGGAATCTTTGCCCTCAGCTGGTCAACGTTTATATCTACTGCTACTCCAGCTATCACTCCTTTCATTGGTGCCCTTTTCTTGAGAATGAAACAATTAACTTCTCTTGCCCCCATTAATTTTACTTCGAGCGCATTCTTCCTCTGCCCAACAGAAACACAAACAATTATCACTAGACCACATGATCCAACTATTTTTTCACCCACCGTGAAACCACAAATGGATCAGCCAAAAGGCAAGAGTCCACTTTTTCCATACACTTCACTCCTACTGTCACAGACTCTTCTTCATCCTGATCCTCGGTACATACCTCGGTCTCAGATAACTTTACTGCACCTACCACCTCCGATTCTTCACCCTCATTCACTTCTATTTCTCCTCCTGTCTTCAGCTCCCTCTGCTTACACTTTCTACTATTCTTTTTTTACAAACCATCTCCCCTTTTCCCACCATTTTTATCTGACTCAAGATCACCCTCTTCTACCCTTACTCTCTTAGACCTCTTCTCCCTCTCTTTTTCCCTCCATTTCTTCTCCGTTTACCAAGTACACGTCTCCTTATGATAGTATTGCCCCTCCATCCCTGACACCCATCTTGTACTTGCTTTCTCTAGGGACTCCATTTTCCCCTTCCGGATTTCTGCTCATGTCCCCCATAACGTGCCTACAACAACCCAAATGGTTACAAATTTCATTGACACACGTCTTGGCTCGGGCATGAAAGAAAGCCAATGTAATCATGCAGCGCCTGAGCGTCAGTATCAGATCCCCCATCCCTACACCATTGAAGTTGACGTCTAAAATGGTAAAGGTTAGGGTCATCCCAAGGATCACAGATACCACTGACTGGGCTGCAGTGCCATCTGTGGTGCCATCACATCCTTGATGGATGATGAATGGACTCGCTGGCGCCACCTATCACCCCAGAGTGTAAATCACCTTAAATAATTAGTGTTTTTAGTCTTTGCAATTGCAAAATTGTGTTTGATCAATACTGCAGTTAGAGCCTGGCGACCTAACCTGAGGGTTTTTTGCGCTATCATGTCAACCAACTTAGCACAAGGGCTACCAAGAATGTGTCTGCATCAGATTTGTTGATAAGTGATTTTATTGCTGAGGATTTAATAAAAAATAAAAAAGAGAGAGAGTTAATTGCTGTTATTGATGCCGTGTTCATGTGCTAGTCAGAACTAGGAAACTCTGAAATGTCCAACTTGATAACTGGATGAAAGCAGCACATGTATAACTACAAACAGTATCGGTGTGTGGGTAAAATTACTGGGAAGCAAAGCCAGGAAAAGTATTACAACATATGGTGTGATAATTGTATTGTTTGTTCTATAACCCATTTGTTCATACGCCACTGTGATATACAATTAAGGTTGAGACAACAAAAAGACAACAGTCACACAGTGGCGGAATATATTCAACCTCGCATACGTTTGTTTCATGACAAAACCGGAGAGCAACATCTGTCTGTTGAGGTCTGCAAAGCAAATATTGCATGTAACAAACAAACAGTTTAGTTAACCTACTGATTTAGAACCACAGAGAGTTACTGCAAGTCAGCACAAAGACAAGAGGAGCATTGCCTCCGCTATTCCAGCACCATTTCAACTTAAACATCATCAAATCAACTAAACTATAAATGCTTAGTTTAATACTGTGAAAGAAAACTTAAAGATACCACTGTTGCTAAATATCCATTGTATGTGTGTGTGCGTGGGCAAGTTAAAAAAAGGTGACTCAACCTACTTGTAGACTAGAGAATGCTATGAGTGTGCAAAGCTGTCATCAAGGAAAAGGGTGGCTACTTTTTTGTTTGCTACATGATTCCATGTGTCATTTCAAAGTTTTCTACAATGTACAAAATAATAAAACATAAGGAAAACCCCTTGAATGAGTAGGTGTGTCCAAACTTTTGACTGATACTTCCATACATTTTTTAAACTGGTACCGGGCCATCTGTAGTACCGAGGCGTGTGTCCTAGAGCATTCTTGAACATGGGGTGAGACATTCTCACTAATCTGCTAGAGAACCAGTTGGGATTTAAGTACAACCTTTGTGTGATTGAAGCCTTTAGTGAGAGGTCTGATGCTTTAATATTTAATCATTTCTGCCCTCAGAATATATTCATATATTCATTATATAAATAGGCCCATTTAATTTTGTCTGGCTTGCTGTTCCAAATAAAATGCAATATTTTTTTGCCCACATTTTTTAAAAAACAAGTTGCTAGGTGTAGGCAAGGCCATAAGCAAATAAGTAAACTGGGATATAACTAATCAGGGTGATTTTTCCACAAATAGACAGGTATATCCCTTTCCATGGAATCAAGAGCTTATCTATTTTTGCTATTTTTTTCTATTAAAATGTATTGTAGTGTATTTAGATAATGTCTTTCTTTCAGGATATGAATACAGAGTATGTCCACTTGACCATCATACTATTTTATTGGTAAACTACACGGTAATGAAAATGTTGTATTTTATAGTGATCCAATACATAATATTGAACACATAATTTGGTTGTAATCCAGAGAGGTTAGAAAAAATATCTAGATCCTCTACGAGGCTGTAGAGGGATCCAAATTGTGGATTTAAAAGAACATTGTATTTAAGCCCTGGATTTCCAGCCATTTGATATTATTGTTGGATCTGATTTTAATAGCTAACATTTCGATGGCCGTAATAAATAGATATGCCGATAGTGGACAACCTTGTTTTACTCCTCTTGACAGTTTGTAACTTTCTGAGATGTTGCCATTATTTACTATTTTACATCTAGGGATACTTTAACCCATTTTACAAGTGATTCTCCAAAATTGAAATATCCCAGCATTTATATATAAATTCCAGTCGTACTTTATCAAAAGCCTTTTCAAAGTCAGCTAGGAATACCAAGCCTGGTTTTCATAGAGTTCAATTGTTCCCATTATTTGTCTTATATTATCTCCAATGTATCGTCCATGTAAAAAAAAACTGTCTGATTAAGACAAATAATATCTGACAATAACTTTTTCATTCTATGTGCTATGCATTTTGCTAATTTTTTTGCTTCACAACACTGAAGTGTAAGAGTCATCTTTCCACAAAGGTTTTGTAGGCCAAACCATTCGGTTTGCCCTACAGACGTTTTCCTGAGAAGAACGATTTTTGTGATGTCTTCTGGTCTGACAAACACTGCTGTAGCTCTGCCACCTTCCATCGCAGATGCAGAAGTCTGACATCGGCGGATGCGGTGGATTAAGACCCAGCCCATGCAACAAAAAAAACAGATATCTTTAAACTGAGTTTTTTTAAATGATTAATGCTAATTAGATTTCAGCGAGGGCACCGACATCCGAGGCAACATCTAGGCTACATATTGAACTTCAATCGTCTCATATACTGTGCATATATTATGCCAGTGGCACTATATATTCATTTATGGTTAGATCCAAATCGCCATCATAATCATTAGCCTGAATGTGTCACGTTCTGACCTTAGTTCCTTTGTTTTGTCTTTGTTTTAGTATGGTCAGGGCGTGAGTTGGGGTGGGCAGTCTATGTTTGTTTTTCTATGTTGGTTATTGTGTTCGGCCTAGTTATGGTTCTCAATCAGAGGCAGGTGTCGTTAGTTGTCTCTGATTGAGAATCATACTTAGGTAGCCTTTTTCCACCTGGGATTCGTGGGTGTTTCTTTTCTGTCTTTGTATTACGTGTGTATGTCACCAGACAAGACTGTTTCGTTTGTTCATTTTTTATTGATTCAGTGTTCAGTGCTTTCTCTGATTAAAATTATGAACACTTACGACGCTGCGCTTTGGTCCGATCCTTACTCCTCCTCAGACGAAGAGGAGGAAATCCGTTACAGAATGGAGAATTAAGGCAAAACCACAAATCCAAATCCCCAGCCGTGGCTTAGGAAAGGGCCGATTTAACTAGCTAGCTACTGCAGGACAACAATACAATGACGTTTTGCTTGCTTGTGATGTGATTTGATTGTTGAGAAGCCAAATCCAAATGTGTGTTTCTATGGGCTTATTTTGGACCTAAGCTTGTCGCCTGCCTTCCTGCCTTTGGGACAACAACTCCCTTTGTTAGGGCGTAGACATGAGCATCTTGTCTTTACATACAGATCTCTGATCAACGTAGGTCAAATGCTTGCTGGCATCAGTCAAATGCTACAGCGGCAACATGTCATATTCTTTTTGTCCAGACGGTATTAGATACAGTACATGGCCTACAATTACTGAGACAAAGGGCGCTGTTTCTTTGCTTGGATGATTTAATTATTATAATAATTATTATTATTATGAAGAAAATGAAACTGTTTAAGTCATAACTAAAGGCCTTTCATAAAGATGCTGTCATGATTGACTGTGGCACATATTTAACACGTATTGCTTGTTACAGAAGACTACTGTTGTACATTGAATATCCATTCATCCCTGTTACACCTTTATGTGTTGGCTGGAGCCACTTGGAAGCTCGGTGCATGTAAATATATAGAGAACTAACTAGGAAACTCAACAGTGTGTTAGGCCGAGAAACATTATTTAGACGGCTGTTTTAATTGTTGTTGAAAGCTTGAAATGTACACAATGCGAAGGGACCTTGTTTCTAACACACACACACACACACACACACACACACACACACACACACACACACACACACACACACACACACACACACACACACACACACACACACACACACACACACACACACACACACACACACACACACACACACACACACACACACACACACACACACTCCCAGACATTCCTGCTTCATAGATAACAACCCTAAGGGCAATAAAATAGGGGGTGTGGGGGCCATACTCTTTGAAACGTTCAAACACATCCCCCCAGTTCAACCAGGTCCCTACACATCAATCATCATGACTACTTCAAAGGAATATATACAATATATACATAATTTCACAAACCCTCTAAGGCGTGAGAACAGGAACAGGATGTCCTGACCGGATGCCCAAATATGGGCACACCCTAGAGCACGTGATCCTGGCATAGGGTCATAAATCATACGTTTGACACTCCCTATAAGGCGTGAGAACAGGAACAGGATGTCCTGACCGGATGCCCAAATATGAGCGTGTACACGTCATCCTGACATAGGGTCATAAATTATACGTTTGATGTGTGCCGTCTACTTTATTCTCTCTCTCATGGTTCTCACTCCCTTCCATTGATTTACACAGTAATTATGACAACTTCCGGATGATGTCCACCAACCTATCAGAGGTCTTGCAGCATGAACTGACATGTTGTTCACCCAATCATTGGATCAGATAATGAATCTTGTACTCAAAAGCATAAACTACATCTAGCTAGCACTACAGTTCATAAAGTGTGGTGTGTAGTTGACTCAAAGAGAGAGAAAGACAATAGTTGAACAGTTTAAAAAATATATATATATTCCAAAATGAAGGAGAAGCAGGAGAGAGAAAGCTAGAAAGATTTTGTCTTTTTTTTCACTTTAATTTCACTGCAGCTAGCTAGTTTAGCTTACTCAAGCACCCGGCTCAAAAAGAGGGATGCTATGTTAGCTAGATGGCTATGACTATCCAACACGACACTGGAACTCATCAAAGTCAATGTAAGCTTTTGGTATTACTAATGTATTGCCACCAGGGCCCGCCGGTGTAACTGCTATATAACTGCTAAAATATTTTTGCAGGAATCTCCTTGCGAATGATTTTGCCGAAGATTGTATTACCGCCGGGCTGGGCGTACACTGTGCTTCATGATTGTACCTGAATTTGTCCAATAGAAACTCGTGTTTGCAACTGTTGGACTAATGATTAAACACCCAAGATCAGCTAGATACAGGCAAGAGTGTGCAAAGCGGTATTGAGTATGTCACTGCCTGTCACCTCAATTTTCTCTCGACCTGTGTGCACCTAAACTTCCATTCATAGGCTTGGTAGTAGCAACCTCATGATGGGTATAGGGCAAATTTGAGTATCATGTAGTGGTCTACTAAACCTATCGATGTTACATTGAGCTGGGTGAATGAAATATGAATGACAGTCATCCAATATTCTGTAATAGAAATAAGGCCATGCTCGTAAAAAAAATGATGCGTCCTCCAACCTCCACTGGTACAGTCATTATTACTCTTCTTTATCAGGGGGTCAATCATTTCGGACCCGACTGTATGTTATGGAGTTGTGTTGAGTAGGAGGAGACTTTTAGCTTTTTGTTACATGCGCATCCTCCTTATAAGGCCAACACAGACTGTACCATTTTAGCCATCTTATTCCACAATGTTGCCATCCCAGACAAAATGTCCACATCGTGGGAAAATTCTGAGCATGCACTACACATTTCCAATTTCCTTGTCCTAAATGTTTCATTCTGTCCATCCTCAACCCCAGGACATGGGTGCTCACATTGCATGATGATTCTCTAGTTGATCCTGCCCTGCGTCTCTCGGTTGTTGTAGGAAAAAAAATGGCAACACGCTAAAAGCAATCTGCTTTATTAGTGTGCACAATTATTATGTTCAGAATCATCAAAAAAGAGACGTAGGCGCAGAAAATGGACCCGCAAATGGTTGGTCAGACATGGAACATATGGACTTTCTATTCTACACAATATAACTTTTAATATTGAAAAGGCAGCTGAGTTCTCTCCACAGCTCCACTAGTCAGCCTGGTCTCATAGACTAGAAGTAACATAGTAAACTTAAATCTGGGTACACTGAAATTAGGATGATATGGTACATTTGGTATGGTTACATAAGACAGATGGTTACTTGAGGCAAAAACTTAAGTAAGGTGGCTTGGTGTGTGTATTCCAAACATCTAGCAACCCAAAGGTTGCGTGTTTGAATCTCATCACGGACAACTTTAGCTGATTAGCATTTTAGCTGATTGCTACTTTGTAACTACTTAGCATGTTAGCTAACTCTTCCCCTAACCCTAACCTTAACCCTTTAACCTAACTCCTAAACTTAACCTTAACCCAGCGAATGTTATCCAGCTACCTAATGTTAGATACCTAGATAGATTTCTTAATATATAGTACATTTTTCAAATTCTTAACATATTGTACGCTTTGCAAATTCATAACATACAGTATAATATGTGTAACGGATCTCTTCATCGTCTGATGACAGGTATCAAATATCGGACCAATGCGCAGAGTGGTATGTGTCCATGTTAATTTATTAACTGAACACACAAAACAAAATAACGAAGTGAATGGAAGAAATGAAACAGTTCTGCAAGGTGACATACACTCAACAGAAAACAACCACCCACAAACAAGAGTGGGAAAACAGGCTACCTAAGTATGGTTCTCAATCAGAGACAACAATTGACAGCTGCCTCTGATTGGGAACCATACCAGGCCAAACATATAGAAATATAAACACAAAAACAAAACATAGAATGCCCACTCCAACTCACGCCCTGACCAACCTAAAATAGAAACATACAAAAGGAACTAAGATCAGGACGTGACAATATGAAATGGGGGAGGGATATCCACAAATTAATACATACCATACGAAATGTAACATATTATACTAAATGTAGTATCTTAGATTTACTTACAGAAAAATACGAAATGCTCTGAGACCAAGTTGCAGCATCCCAGACAGAGTAGGCCTACCAAAGCAGAAAAATTTCAGTTTTAATTGCTGGCTAATCTTCTTCCATGGCTTAACCCAATGAGAGAAGGTCACAAGTGTTTCCCTAAAAGCTGTCTGGGTTTAAACATCTTCTATTGTACAAAAAGTGAAAAGCTTAATCAATATGATAGTGACCGAATTAGATTACTTCCCAAGCAAAGTAAATTTTTTGCCTCCTCGGCGACTGAAGGTTGGAGCTAAGCGAGGATATCCCTATATGCATCAGTCATGTCTTTCCTGGGTATTTTGCAGCTTGTTTCTAGCATAATGCATCGCGGACCAAAGCGCTGTTATAGATCACTATATATAATCGGTTCTGTTTTATTTTCTTACGAATCGTGAGCTAACAAGGGGGGGTAGGCCTGTGCTTTCTGCCATTTTCTATAAAAAACATAGGCCCATGCGTACCCTCTCGTACATCCGCAATTCAAGTCTTGGTTTTAACTTAACTCACTGACATGGAGGCAGGCTATTTAAAGGGTGCATGGTGGGTGGAGGTATTGATTCACCCTGAGGAAGGCACTGTGATGCCGAAACGTTGGTAAATACCCATTAAATTGCTGGGAGTTTATATATGGAGTGTGCGACTTTCTTTATTTTGATAGTTTGGAGGAATTGACTGACAAATCTATGGATACAGCGGCCTATAGCCAAATTTCATCTGTCAAACAGGTAGACCTAGCTCTTATTTCTTAAATAGGAAGAAATAGGCTCCATCATGAATCCCTCTTGTTAGTGAAGTCTAATTAAAATGAACATGGTAGAAATGAATTATGCCTACTTGAATTTGCCTACTTTCAGCACCACGAGCTGTCCCATTTCCGATTGAATACGCCCGGCTGTTGCTTCAAGTTTCAGCAGCACAATATAAGTTCCTCGAATCTGGCTTATTGTAAAGTCAATAACACTGACAAATGATTTTAAGGTTTTACTGCTAACCTACAAAGCATTACATGGGCTTGCTCCTACCTATCTCTCTGATTTGGTCCTGCCGTACATACCTACACGTACGCTATGGTCACAAGATGCAGGCCTCCTAATTGTCCCTAGAATTTCTAAGCAAACAGCTGCAGGCAGGGCTTTATCCTATAGAGCTCCATTTTTATGGAATGGTCTGCCTACCCATGTGAGAGACGCAAACTCGGTCTCAACCTTTAAGTCTTTACTGAAGACTCATCTCTTCAGTGGGTCATATAATTGAGTGTAGTCTGGCCCAGGAGTGTGAAGGTGAACGGAAAGGCTCTGGAGCAACGAACCGCCCTTGCTGTCTCTGCCTGGCTGGTTTCTCTCTTTCCACTGGGATTATCTGCCTCTAACCCAATTACAGGGGCTGAGTCACTGGCTTACTAGGGCTCTTTCATACCATCCCTAGGAGGGGTGCGTCACTTGAGTGGGTTGAGTCACTGATGTGATCTTCCTGTCTGGGTTGGCACCCCCCCTTGGGTTGTGCCGTGGCGGAGATCTTTTTGGGCTATACTCGGTCTTGTCTCCGGATGGTAAGTTGGTGGTTGAAGATATCCCTCTAGTGGTGTGGGGGCTGTGCTTTGGAAAAGTGGGTGGGGTTATATCCTTCCTGTTTGGCCCTGTCCGGGGGTGTCCTCGGATGGGGCCACAGTGTCTCCTGACCCCTCCTGTCTCAGCCTCCAGTATTTATGCTGCAGTAGTTTATGTGTCGGGGGGCTAGGGTCAGTTTGCTACATCTGGAGTTTTTCTCCTGTCCTATCCGGTGTCCTGTGTGAATTTAAGTATGCTCCCTCTAATTCTCTCTTTCTTTCTCTCTCTCGGAGGACCTGAGCCCTAGGACCATGCCTCAGGATTACCTGACATGATGACTCCTTACTGTCCCCAGTCCACCTGGCCGTGCTGCTGCTCCAGTTTCAACTGTTCTGCCTGTGATTATTATTATTTGACCATGCTGGTCATTTATGAACATTTGAAAATCTTGGCCTGTCATGTCTTGTTATGTCTGTTCCTGTCCTTTCTCTTCATTCTCTCTCTCTGCTGGTCTTTTTAGGTTACCTTCTCTGTCTCTCATTCCTCAGCTGTTCTACATCTGCCCTAACTAGCTCTTTCACTCTTCCCCACCTGTTCTCTCTTCCCCCTCTGATTAGGTCTCTATTTCTCTCTCTGTTCCTGCTACTTTCAGTGTCTGATTCTTGTTTGTGTTTTTTGATGCCAGAAGCAAGCTGTCGTCTCGTTTGCTTCCACCTTGTCCTGTCCTGTCGGAGTCTGCCTGGCAGGAGCTATCCTGCACTATACTAACGTTCTTTTTGTTCCGCTGACAACGTTGGAAAAAGGATTTATGCCATTCCTGTATTTTCATTAAAGAACTCTGTATTCTGTTAAAACCGCTTTTGGGTCTTCACTCAGTTCATAACAGAAGAATCAGACCACTAATGGACCCAGCGGCTCCGGACCCTTTTCACTCCGCCGTCGAGATCCAGGGAGCGATGCTAGGCAGACACGAGGAGGTATTGTCTGCTGCTCAACATGCCGTTGAGACCCTGGCCGTCCAAGTCTCCGACCTCACAAGACGGGTTCACCAACTCCACCTCGATCCACCGCCCACTTCCAGGGTTTCCGAGTCGCCGGAGCCCAGGATCAACAACCCGCCGTGTTACTCTGGGGAGCCCACTGAGTGCCGCTCATTCCTCACTCAGTGTGATGTGGTGTTCTCTCTCCAGCCCAACACCTACTCCAGGAGCGCAGCCCGCATCGCCTACGTCATTTCTCTCCTTACCGGACGGGCGCGTGAGTGGGGCACGGCAGTCTGGGAGGCGAGGGCTGAGTGTATTAACCAGTATCAGGACTTTAAGGAGGAGATGATACGGGTTTTTGACCGTTCTGTTTTTGGCGAGGAGGCTTCCAGGGCCCTGTCTTCCCTATGTCAGGGGAATAGATCCATAACGGATTATTCTATTGAGTTTCGCACTCTCGCTGCCTCTAGTGACTGGAACGAGCCGGCTTTGCTCGCTCGTTTTCTGGAGGGTCTCCACGTCGAGGTTAAGGATGAGATCCTCTCCCGGGAGGTTCCTTCCAGTCTGGACTCCTTAATAGCTCTCGCTATTCGCATAGAGCGACGGTTTGATCTTCGTCGCCGAGCTCGTGGAAAGGAGCTCACGTTCTCCGTTGCTCCCCTCTCCACATCACTGCCACCTGCCGCATCACTGCCACCCTCCTCCGCCGGCTCGGATGCTGAGCCTATGCAGCTGGGGGTATTCGCATCTCGGCCAAGGAGAGGGAACGGAGAATCACCAATCGCCTCTGTCTCTACTGCGGCTCCGCTGGTCATTTTGTCACCTCATGTCCAGTAAAAGGCCAGAGCTCATCAGTAAGAGGAGGGCTACTGGTGAGCGCAACTACTCAGGCCTCTCCTTCTGGATCACGCACTACCTTTCCGGTCCATCTCCGCTGGCCCGGTTCATCTGCTTCCTGCAGTGCCTTGATAGACTCTGGGGCGGAGGGCTGTTTTATGGACGAGACCTGGGCTCGGGAACATGACATTCCTCTCAGACAGTTAGGGGAGCCCAGGGCCTTGTTCGCTTTAGATGGTAGTTCTCTCCCCAGGATTCAGCGTGAGACGCTGCCTTTAACCCTCACTGTCTCTGGTAATCATAGCGAAACCATTTCTTTTTTAATTTTTCGTTCACCTTTTACACCTGTTGTTTTGGGTCATCCCTGGCTAGTGCGCCATAACCCTTCTATTAATTGGTCTAGTAATACTATCCTATCCTGGAATGTTTCTTGTCATGTAACCTGTTTAATGTCTGCTATCCCTCCTGTTTCCTCTGTTTCTTCTTCACAGGAGGAGCCTGGCGATTTGACAGGGGTGCCGGAGGAGTATCACGATCTGCGCACGGTGTTCAGTCGTTCCAAGGCCACTTCTCTCCCTCCACACCGGTCGTATGACTGTAGTATTGATCTCCTTCCGGGAACTACTCCCCCCGGGTAGATTATACTCTCTGTCGGCTCCCGAACGTAAGGCTCTCGAGGATTATTTGTCGGTTTCGCTCGACGCCGGTACCATAGTCTCCTCCTCCTCCCCCGCCGGCGCGGGTTCTTTTTGTTCAGAAGAAGGACGGGTCCCTGCGCCCATGCGTGGATTATCGAGGGCTGAATGACATAACAGTTAAGAATCGTTATCCGCTTCCTCTTATGTCTTCAGCCTTCGAGATCCTGCAGGGAGCCAGGTTTTTCACCAAATTGGACCTTCGTAACGCCTACCATCTCGTGCGCATCAGGGAGGGGGACGAGTGGAAGACGGCGTTTAACACTCCGTTAGGGCACTTTGAATACCGGGTTCTTCCTTTCGGCCTCGTTAACGCTCCAGCTGTCTTTCAGGCACTAGTTAACGACGTCCTGAGAGACATGCTGAACATTTTTGTTTTCGTTTACATGGACGATATCCTGATTTTTTCACCGTCTCTCTCGATTCATGTTCAGCACGTGCGACGCGTCCTCCAGCGCCTTTTGGAGAACTGTCTTTATGTGAAGGCTGAGAAGTGCACTTTTCATGCCGCCTCTGTCCCTTTCTCGGTTCCGTTATTTCCGCTGAGGGCATTAAGATGGATCCCGCTAAGGTCCAGGCTGTCATTGATTGGCCCGTTCCTAAGTCACGCGTCGAGCTGCAGCGCTTTCTGGGCTTCGCTAATTTCTACCGTCGTTTCATCCGTAATTTCGGTCAGGTGGCAGCTCCTCTCACAGCCCTTACTTCTGTTAAGACGTGCTTTAAGTGGTCCGTTTCCGCCCAGGGAGCTTTTGATCTTCTTAAGAATCGTTTTACATCCGCACCTATTCTTGTTACACCTGACATCTCTAGACAGTTTGTTGTTGAGGTTGACGCGTCAGAGGTGGGCGTGGGAGCCATTCTTTCTCAGCGCTCTCTCTGACGGCAAGGTCCATCCTTGCGCGTTTTTCTCTCATCGCTTATCGCCGTCAGAACGTAACTATGATGTTGGTAATCGCGAACTGCTCGCCATCCGCTTAGCCCTAGGCGAATGGCGACAGTGGTTGGAGGGGGCGACCGTTCCTTTTGTCGTTTGGACTGACCATAGGAACCTTGAGTACATCCGTTCAGCCAAACGACTTAATGCGCGTCAGGCTCGTTGGGCTCTGTTTTTCGCTCGTTTCGAGTTTGTTATTTCTTATCGTCCGGGCTCAAAAACACCAAGCCTGATGCTTTATCTCGTCTCTTCAGTTCTTCTGAGGTCTCCACCGACCCCGATGGGATTCTCCCTGAGGGGCGTGTTGTCGGGTTGACTGTCTGGGGAATTGAGAGGCAGGTAAAGCAAGCACTCGCTCACACTCCGTCGCCGCGAGCTTGTCCTAGGAACCTTCTGTTCGTTCCCGTTCCTACTCGTCCGGCCGTTCTTCAGTGGGCCCACTCTGCCAAGTTAGCCGGCCACCCCGGCGTTCGGGTACGCTCGCTTCCATTCGCCAGCGTTTCTGGTGGCCCACTCGGGAACGTGACGCGCGTCGATTTGTCGCCGCTTGTTCGGTCTGCGCGCAGACTAAATCTGGGAACTCTCCTCCTGCCGGCCGTCTCAGACCGCTTCCCATTCCCTCTCGACCGTGGTCTCACATCGCTTTAGATTTTATCACCGGACTGCCTTCATCAGCGGGGAAGACAGTTATTCTTACGGTTGTCGATAGATTCTCTAAGGCGGCTCATTTCATTCCTCTCGATAAGCTCCCTTCGGCTAAGGAGACGGCTCAGATCATTATCGAGAATGTTTTCCGAATTCATGGCCTTCCGTCTGACGTCGTTTCCGACAGAGGTCCGCAGTTCACGTCTCAATTTTGGAGGGAGTTTTGCCGTTTCATTGGGGCTTCCGTCAGTCTCTCGTCCGGCTTTCATCCCCAGTCTAACGGTCAAGCCGAACGGGCCAATCAGACTGTTGGTCGCATTTTACGCAGTCTTTCTTTTCGTAACCCTGCGTCTTGGTCAGAACAGCTCCCTGGGCAGAGTACGCCCACAACTCGCTTCCCTCGTCTGCTACCGGTCTATCCCCTTTTCAGTGTAGCCTCGGGTACCAGCCTCCGCTGTTCTCATCTCAGCTCGCCGAGTCCTGCGTCCCCTCCGCTCAGGCTTTTGTCCAGCGTTGCGAGCGCACCTGGAAGGGGGTCAGGTCGGCACTTTGCCGTAATAGGGCGCAGACTGTGAGGGCCGCTAATAAGCGTAGGACCAAGAGTCCTAGATATTGTTGCGGTCAGAGAGTATGGCTCTCCACTCAGAACCTTCCCCTTAAGACAGCTTCTCGCAAGTTGGCCCCGCGGTTCATTGGTCCGTTCCGTATTTCCCAGGTCATTAATCCTGTCGCAGTGCGACTTCTTCTCCCGCGCTATCTTCGTCGCGTTCACCCGGTCTTCCATGTCTCCTGTGTTAAGCCCGTTCTTCGCGCCCCCCGCTCGTCCCTCCCCCCATCCTTGTCGAGGGCGCACCCATCTACAGGGTTCGTAAGATTTTGGACATGCGCCCTCGGGGCCGTGGTCATCAGTACCTAGTTGATTGGGAGGGGTACGGTCCTGAGGAGAGGAGTTGGGTTCCCTCTCGGGACGTGCTGGACCGTTCGCTGATCGATGATTTCCTCCGTTGCCGCCAGGTTTCCTCCTCGAGTGCGCCAGGAGGCGCTCGGTGAGTGGGGGGTACTGTCATGTCTTGTTATGTCTGTTCCTGTCCTTTCTCTTCATTCTCTCTCTGCTGGTCTTTTTAGGTTACCTTCTCTGTCTCTCATTCCTCAGCTGTTCTACATCTGCCCTAACTAGCTCTTTCACTCTTCCCCACCTGTTCTCTCTTCCCCCTCTGATTAGGTCTCTATTTCTCTCTCTGTTCCTGCTACTTTCAGTGTCTGATTCTTGTTTGTGTTTTTTGATGCCAGAAGCAAGCTGTCGTCTCGTTTGCTTCCACCTTGTCCTGTCCTGTCGGAGTCTGCCTGGCAGGAGCTATCCTGCACTATACTAACGTTCTTTTTGTTCCGCTGACAACGTTGGAAAAAGGATTTATGCCATTCCTGTATTTTCATTAAAGAACTCTGTATTCTGTTAAAACCGCTTTTGGGTCTTCACTCAGTTCATAACATGGCCATGTTCTGTTATAATCTCCACCCGGCACAGCTAGAAGAGGACTGGCCACCCCACATAGCCTGGTTCCTCTCTTAAGTTTCTTCCTAGGTTTTTGCTTTTCTAGCGAGTTTTTCCTAGCCACCTTGCTTCTACACCTGCATTGCTTGCTGTTTGGGGTTTTAGGCTGGGTTTCTGTACAGCACCTTGAGATATCAGCTGATGTATGAAGGGCTTATATAAATAAATTTGATATACATCGTGGGCTAGAAACATACATTTTTTTTTAAATTTTACCTTTATTTAACCAGGCAAGTCAGTTAAGAACAAATTCTTATTTTCAATGACGGCCTGGGTACAGTGGGTTAGCTGCCTGTTCAGGGGCAGAATGACAGATTTGTACCTTGTCAGCTCGGGGGTTTGAACTCACAAGCTTCAGGTTACTAGCCCAACGCTCTAACCACTAGGCTACCCTGCCGCCCCAAAAAAATCAATAATTAATAAAATCAATTATAGTAGTAGCAAGCTATCAAAGTTGACCTCCAGTCCATCTTTGCGCTCTCCTTCTCAAACTGAACAGAACATAGGCTATAGGAAACTCCATGGGGCATTTTTTGGACTAGAACTAATAAAAAAACTATTTTTGTGAAGAAGCCTTTGACAATACCTCACCTCAAACACAGTAGCCAGTGAAGTGAATCATGTGCCTATGT
The DNA here is from genome assembly GCF_036934945.1 of Oncorhynchus masou masou. NCBI lineage: Eukaryota > Metazoa > Chordata > Actinopteri > Salmoniformes > Salmonidae > Oncorhynchus > Oncorhynchus masou. The sequence goes on from NC_088232.1 coordinate 15,337,810, forward strand.
GTATTACGGTATTACACACCGCACTGATTTCTGACAGAATTCATTCCTTACCAAAGATTTAGAATGACAGGATTCTAAATGATTTGCCCAACCACCAGTCTCATTCACATCATGAAGAAGTAGTCACCTAAACCACGCCCACCAATTCGAAATGAATTTGGTATGGTCAGACTTCCAATGTAATGGCATGGGATTTATTATAGTTGTCTAATCCAATAGTTTAGTTACAAAACAAAAAAATATAGGCACATCAAATTGTTTACCCTGATAAAAGCCTTTAAATACAAAGGCTACTTAATGACTTTCTTTTAAATGGGAGGGCAAACTTCAAAAGGTACTGTTCTGTGAAACTCACTATTGATTTCAACACTAGTACTTTCACAAACAGTTTTTATTCTCTTGATTTTAGTCATTGTAATGCTTTAAGTAATTATAAAAAAAACATCAAAAGGTACAATTCTGTGAAACTCACTTAATTTCAACACTATTACTTTCATAAATATTTTTTATTCTCCTGATTTTAGTCATTGTAATGCTTTAAGTAATTATAAGTATTGATCTAGGGTATTATCCAGAGGCACAATTTTGGTTTTCGATGTCGGAGGCCATTATTTTTTTTATCAGTACGGATAAACACTCCAAACAACCTACCGACCGCTTGGAGGCGTCCGCATGGTCCTAAAGCACACAGTTGCCTCGTTTTATATCACAATCCAATGATAAAACTGGGGGGGACCTAAATGCAATTTCAGACTGTGGGGGGAACATGTCCCCCCTGTCCCCAGTGAAAGTTACACCCCTTGCTTTATCTATTATACTGCATGTGTTTATAATGGGAAAGGAACTGGAAATGGGGATACCTAGTCAGTTGTACAACTGAATTCATTCAACTGAAATGTGTCTTCCGCATTTAACCCAACCCCTCTGAATCAGAGAGTTGAAGGGGGGGCTGCCTTAATATCTACACTATAAAATGTTACAGACTTGACCAAACTTTACAGAGTTCCATATAGCAAATATCAATCAATACTGTTGATAAATGTATTTTACTCTTGCCCTTTTACACACTGTCAGCAACATCACTCAGTTACCCCTGGATTTTTTTTTTCTATTTTGATTTTATGTCCTTAAATCACCCTAAGCTATCGATGGAGAGAAACGTAAGCACCGCCGGTTATGTTTTAAGTTGCTCCGGGTAGCTGGCGGGTAGGAGCATTGGGCCAGTAACGGGAAGGTGGCTGGATTAAATCCCTGAGCTGACCAGGTAAAAATCTGTCATTCTGCCCATTCTTCCCCGGGCGCTGATGACGTGGATGTCGATTAAGGCAGCCCCCCGCACCTCCCTGATTCAGAAGAGTTTGGTTAAATGCGGAAGACACATTTCAGTTGAGTGCATTCACTTGTACAACTGACTAGGTATTTTCCTTGGAAAGAGGGAAACTACAATCTGGGCAGGAGTGAGGCTTCTCACCATTATATGTCCGCTGGTGACATTTTAAGTCACTCGGGCTAAAGAAATTCTCCCCACAGACAGAACAGTGGTAAGGCTCCGCTCCTGTTTGCACTCCCTGGTGACTGATGAATTACAACCAAAGAAACCAGGAAATAATACAGTAATTACATTGTTTACTCACGTGGATAGTGAGTGGGATAACATAATAAAGTACAGTGAGGTAGCAGCATAGAATTATAGAGTAAAAATGAGTATTTATAGGAGTTAAGGAAATAGTATACAGTACCAGTCTAAAGTTTGGATACACCTAATCGTTCCAGGGTTTTCCATCATTTTTACTATTTGATACATTGTAGAACATCAAAACTATTAAATAACACACATGGAATCATGTAGTATCCAAAAAAGTGTTAAACAAATCAAAATATATTTTAATTTAGATTCTTCAAAGTAGCCACCATTTGCTTTGATGACAGCTTTGCACACTTTTGGCATTCTGTCAACCAGCTTCATGAGGAATCTTTTCCAACAATATTGAAGGAGTTCCCACATATGCTGAGCACTTGTTGGCTGCTTTTCCTTCATTCTGCAGTCCAAGTCATCCCTAACCATCTCAACTGGGTTGAGGATAGGTGATTGTGGAGGCCAGGTCATCTGATTTAGCACTCCATCACTCTCCTTGGTCAAATAGCCCTTACACAGACTGCAGGTGTGTTTTGGGTCATTGTCCTTTTGAAAAAGAAATGATAGTCCCATTAAGCTCAAATCAGATGGGATGGCGTATCACTGCAGAATGCTGTGGTAGCCATGCTGGTTAAGTGTGCCGAGTGGCGCAGCGGACCCTGGTTTGATTTCAGGCTGTATCACAACTGGCCAAAATTGGGATTCCAATAGGGCGGCACACACTTGGCCCAGCATCATTCGGGTTAGGGTTGGCCAGGGAAGACATGTAGAGTGGAACCAAACATCTCAAATTTGGATTCATCAGACCAAAGGACAGATTTACACTCAAAAAGAAAGGAGGACCAAGGCACTCTTCATATAATTAATTAAAATGACTTTATTAGTATGGCATGTTCAATAGAAACAAAGTTTTTTTTTAAACCGACGCGTTTTGGCTACATGGCCTTTGTCTTTACACTGGTCTACATCTCCATTGCTCGTGTTTCTTAGCCCAAGCAAGTCTCTTCATCTTATTGGTGTCCTTTAGCAATGGTTTCTTTGCAGCAATTCAACCATGAAGGCCTGTTTCACGCAGTCTCCTCTGAACAGTTGATGTTGAGAAGTGTCTGTTACTTGAACACTGTGAAGCATTTATTTGGGCTGCAATCGGAGGTGCAGTTAATGCAAATGAACTTATCCTCTGCAGCAGAGGTAACTCTGGGCCTTCCGTCGGTCCTCATGAGAATCAGTTTCATCATAGCGCTTGATGGTTTTTGCGACTCTATTTGAAGAAACTTTCAAAGTTCTTGACATTTTCCAGATTGAATGACCTTCATTTCTAAAAGTAATGATGGACTGTCATTTCTCTTTGCTTATTTGAGCTGTTCTTGCCATAATATGGACTTTTACCAAATAGTGCTATCTGCTGTATATCACCCCTGCCTTGTCACAACACAATTAACTGGCTCAAACGTATTAAGAAGGAGAGAAATTCCACAAATGAACTTTTAACAAGGCACAGCAGTTAATTGAAATGCATTCCAGGTGACTACCACATGAAGCTGGTTGAGAGAATGCCAAGAGTGTGCAAAGCTGTCCTCAAGGCAAAGGGTTATATATTTTGATTTGTTTAACACTTTTTTGCTTTCTACATGATTCCATATGTGTTATTTCATAGTTTTGATGGCTTCACTATTATTCTACAGTGTAGAACATGGTAAATAAAGAAAAACCCTGGAATGAGTAGGTGTGTCCAACCTTTTGAATGGTACTGTATACTTAGCCTTTTTTTATGTGCTGAAGGGTCATCCCTGAGGAAGGCCTGCAGGATGAGGTGTACCATGAGAACATTTACATTTTGAGGGAAGAGGCTCTTGATGTGGAGCTACCTGGTGAAGATGAGAATGAAGAGGATGGGATTGAAACAGAGGAGTGTTGAGTCAGTAACCAAAACATTTCTGGTTCGAATACCCGAGTCGACAAGGTGAAAGATCTACCGATATGCCCTTAAGCAAGGCACTTAACCCTCATTTGTTCCATGGGTGCCTTACTACTATGGCTGAACCTGTGAAACAACACAAAAAGACCATTAGGAACACCTGCTCTTTCCATGACTGACTAGGTGAATCGAGATGAAAGTTATGATCCCTTGTTGATGCCACTTGTTAAATCCACTTCAATCAGTGTAGATGAAGGGAAGGAGACAGATTAATGAAGGCTTTTTAAGACTTGAGACATTTGAGACATGGATTGTGCCTTTCAGAGGGTGAATGGACAAGCAAAAAGATTTAAATGCCTTTGAAAGGGGTAAGGTAGTTGGTGCCAGGAGCACCGGTTTGAGTGTGTAAAGAACTGCAATGCTGCTGGGTTTTCACCACTCTCAACAGTTTCCTATGTATTAAGAATGGTCCACCATCCAAAGTGCATCCAGCCAACGGCAGGCCAGTGGTAGAAAACGGGTCATTGATGAAAGAGGACAAAAGAGGCTGACACGAATTGTGCAGAGCAACAGACGGGCTACAGTTAGTCAACTGACAGAAAAGTACAACCTTGGTGCCCAAAAACCCATAAAAGAATGCACAACTCGTCGTACCTTGATTTGCATGGGGTATGGGGTATGGCAGCCCAGAGTTATTTCAGCGGAAAACAAGAAACTGTGGTTGCAGTGGGCTAAGGAATGAAAACACTGGACAATTGGAAAAACATTTCCTGGTCTGATGAATCCCGGTTGCTTCTGTTTTACTCTGCTGGAAGGACTAGTGTATGGAGAAAACATGCATCCATAATGCCGCGTCTCAACATTGCAGGCTGGTGGTGATGGTGTGGGGTGTGTTTTCATTCCATACATTGGGCCCCTTGATAAACGTGTAGCAACGTTTGAATGTCACAGGATATCTGAACATCATTGTGAATCAGGTGCATCCCTTCATGGCAGCAGTGTATCCATCTGTAAATATATTTTTTTCAGCAGGATAATGCCCCATGCCGTACGTTTTGGATTGTCCAGGAATGGTTCCACAGACATGACAGTGAAGTCAGCCTACTACAGTGGCCTGCACCAGATCTCAATCCAATTGAGCATCTGTGGGATGAGATGGAACGAGCAATTCAGAGAAGAGATCCACTACCAGCCAACTTGACACAACTTTGGGAAGCATTAGAGTCAACATAGGCCAGCATCCCTATGGAACGCTTTCGACACCTTGTTGAGTCCATACCCTGACGAACTGAGGCGGTTCAGAGGGTAAACGGGGGTGCAACTCAATATTAGAAAGGTGTTCCTGATGTTTTGTATACACAATGTAAATTAAATGGTATGTTTGTGGTAATGTGCAGTCGTCAGCCCGGGGTTCAGCTATTGAACAGTCTTATGGCTTGGGGGTAGAAGCTAACTTTGAGACTGGTGGTCAGAGACATTGACCCTTACTGTGGCTCCCTCTCCCTGCACACCGCCTTCTTTTGCGTTCTTGATCGGAGGTCCCGGGTGACCTGAACCTGGAAACCCTCATCCGTGGCATACCGGGTTGCAGGATTTCTCGAAATTGCTCCTGTACACAAAGAACATTAAGTTACATTTGAATTGCACGTGGTCTTACATGTGATCTTAAAAGTCGAGGAAACAAGTGTAACACATTTAACAATAGCCTGTAAGCAAGTCAAATAGCCTTGTATAATAGCCCAATCAAAACTTACTGTAACGAATAGTCTTCTCCAACGGACCTATTGCCTTCAAGATAGGCTAATACGGTAGCAACTTTGTTATCCATCTCAAGTGTTCATTCCTCCGGTGTTCTGAGATGACATTGCAGCAAAGGTGTACTATGCAGACCTATAGAAATAAGGATCATTTTAAAGGTCCCACACAGTCAATCTATTTCCAAAGTAAAAATAGCATTTGAATGAGCAAAACATCACCCATAATATTTTTACACTATTAAAATACTCAGATTTCTTTTATTTGACCTTTTATCTCACATTTAACAATCAGGAGGCCTGAAAGAGCAGGCTGAGTGTGCATGGAGCTTATATTCATGAGCTCATGCCTGAGAACCCAATAATTATTGTGTGACAACTCCCTACAGGGGCTGTTCTGAGTGCTATGCCTCTTCTTTGCCGGCATGTGAGAGATCGCATTTGTAGAATGCACAGGTTGTAGAGTTGGGGGTTGTACAAACCTATCTGTCTAACTGTTGCAAACCAAATGGTAGAAAACTTCTGTGTAAATGTGTAGATTATGTTTATGAAATTCCTGCCTGGGCTGCGGGACAGTGGATTATGAGATTAACACATAATGTTTTTTGCAGAAGTTGTTGTCCCACAACTCTCACATATCAACCAATCAGCCTCCAGGATCCAAACCTGTTTAATAATGGACCACATGTCTTTGACGACCAGGTAAACAATGGGCCACATGTCATTCCAAGCCTAAATAGTACACCTCACGCCATTTTCTGTGCAAAATGCACTCATTGACAACAGAGCTGATCATAGACTGTTGGATATCAGACAAACAGCAGAAATGCACAATTGCATTTCTATTGTTTTGTTACTAATTACAATATACAGTTCAATGATACACTTCTTAACAATAATGAGTAAAGCCTGAGTCACCTTAGAAGCTTAGACATAAGGGGATGTACATGAAAACAGCATACAATAAGTGTACTGGACAATTAATTAGTGCCTCTGCATTAGCATTATAAATGACAATATGTTTAAAATAGGCAAGCATAGGCAAAATATTGATCAACATGAACACTCATCATGAGTAATAAAGGTGAGATATAATGGTGCTTTTTATTAGCGCCATAAGCCTAATATAGGCACCCGGCCGGCCACCCTACAGTGTACAGGACCCCATTGAGTCGTACAATTTGTAACACTCATCTCCCGTCCGAATGGTTAAAACAAAAACAATACAAAGTAGCAAAATGTAATATAATATCACATAAAAGTGAATAACTAAGGCTTTAGGAAATGCAACCAACTACAGAGATAGATGGGGAGGGGAACAGGAGAGGAGGGGGACCCATTTACCCCGCTTCAATCAAGCAGACTTCAATCATCCCCCAAGATTGAAGCCGGAGACAAATCCAGCAATGGCCTCCTCATCATTTCTCTCACACTGGGCAGACAGAAGCACAGCTTCCCCACAAACAGCACTGGATCAAGGGTGACCTCGTTGTAGAGGAGATCTAGGAGCCTGTCTGTGTAGCCTGTATGCTTTTGAAAAGGGAAATGTTTTTGTTTAAAATGGGTAGTGAATTTAATTTCATTTTTATTGTTCTGTTCTGAGTTATGATGCTAATTTATTTATGTAGCGAACTACAGTGCCTTGCGAAAGTATTCGGCCACCTTGAACTTTTGCCACATTTCAGGCTTCAAACATAAAGATATACAACTGTATTTTTTTGTGAAGAATCAACAACAAGTGGGACACAATCATGAAGTGGAACGACATTTATTGGATATTTCAAACTTTTTTAACAAATCAAAAACTGAAAAATTGTGCGTGCAAAATTATTCAGCCCCTTTACTTTCAGTGCAGCAAACTCTCTCCAGAAGTTCAGTGAGGATCTCTGAATGATCCAATGTTGACCTAAATGTCTAATGATGATAAATACAATCCACCTGTGTGTAATCAAGTCTCCGTATAAATGCACCTGCACTGTGATAGTCTCAGAGGTCCGTTAAAAGCGCAGAGAGCATCATGAAGAACAAGGAACACACCAGGCAGGTCCGAGATACTGTTGTGAAGTAGTTTAAAGCCGGATTTGGATACAAAAAGATTTCCCAAGCTTTAAACATCTCAAGGAGCACTGTGCAAGCGATAATATTGAAATGGAAGGAGTATCAGACCACTGCAAATCTACCAAAACCTGGCCGTCCCTCTAAACTTTCAGCTCATACAAGAAGAAGACTGATCAGAGATGCAGCCAAGAGGCCCATGATCACTCTGGATGAACTGCAGAGATCTACAGCTGAAGTGGGAGACTCTGTCCATAGGACAACCATCAGTCGTATATTGCACAAATCTGGCCTTTATGGAAGAGTGGCAAGAAGAAAGCCATTTCTTAAAGATATCCATAAAAAGTGTTGTTTAAAGTTTGCCACAAGCCACCTGGGAGACACACCAAACATGTGGAAGAAGGTGCTCTGGTCAGATGAAACCAAAATTGAACTTTTTGGCAACAATGCAAAACGTTATGTTTGGCGTAAAAGCAACACAGCTCATCACCCTGAACACACCATACCCACTGTCAAACATGGTGGTGGCAGCATCATGGTTTGGGCTTGCTTTTCTTCAGCAGGGACAGGGAAGATGGTTAAAATTGATGGGAAGATGGATGGAGCCAAATACAGGAACATTCTGGAAGAAAACCTGATGGAGTCTGCAAAAGACCAGAGACTGGGACGGAGATTTGTCTTCCAACAAGACAATGATCCAAAACATAAAGCAAAATCTACAATGGAATGGTTAAAAAATAAACATATCCAGGTGTTAGAATGGCCAAGTCAAAGTCCAGACCTGAATCCAATCGAGAATCTGTGGAAAGAACTGAAAACTGCTGTTCACAAATGCTCTCCATCCAACCTCACTGAGCTCGAGCTGTTTTGCAATGAGGAATGGGAAAAAATGTCAGTCTCTCGATGTGCAAAACTGATAGAGACATACCCCAAGCGACTTACAGCTGTAATCGCAGCAAAAGGTGGCGCTACAAAGTATTAACTTAAGGGGGCTGAATAATTTTGCACGCCCAATTTTTCAGTTTTTGATTTGTTAAAAAAGTTTGAAATATCTAATAAATGTCGTTCCACTTCATGATTGTGTCCCACTTGTTGTTGATTCTTCACAAAAAAATACAGTTTTATATCTTTATGTTTGAAGCCTGAAATGTGGCAAAAGGTCGCAAAGTTCAAGGGGGCCGAATACTTTTGCAAGGCACTGTACAAGCTGGGTCGTTAGTAATCTGCTATGTTTGTTGCTCCAGTGACCTGAGACCACCAACAACCTGCGTCCATAGCATGGTAGCAACCTGGGTCACATGTTTCTCCAGTGATCAGAGGGAAGATCTCAATTGCAAAATCCTTGTGTCCTCGCTCCTTGTTTCTTTCTAAAAAAACTATTGGATGAGAAGGTCAGAGGGGCGGGACCTCTGGCTTTCTCATCCAATGGGCTTTGAGAAGGAGATGAGTAGCGAAGACGCGAGGAGTATGCAATTGAGACTTCCTACGACTTCCTTCCTTACGTCTAATTGTCTTTTGGATACTTTGCATTTCTACCCGTCCAACCCGTCCACACCCACGAAATAAAACAAAGTCAAAGGTTAAGTTGCACTTACTTTCAGGTATTGAACTGGGACTAAACTATTAAATACTGTACAAGACAGAGCGGATAAGTATAGCTTCATTTGGGTTAAGTGAATGTAGATATTATGGTGCTATGGCGTATTCAGTGTGGTGGAGGGCACGAGAGAGATCAATAACAATTACTCATGGTTTACTAACTATACACAAATGCATAAGACGTCTGACAGGTAATACCTTGAGACTACATGAAAAATATATACCCACATCCAATTGTTAAAGAATTGACCAAAATTTACAGTGTTCCATATAGCGTCTTTAATACATTTTATTCAAATATGTATCTTTTTTTTAAAAGTATGACCTATACTTAAAAATGTACTCTTGCCCTTTTACACATAGTTAGCACATCACTCAGTTACCCCTGGATTCTTTTCTCTCAGGTTTTTAGATTTTATGTTTTTATTTAGATTTTATGTTGTCAGTAGATGGAGAGCAACACAAGTATTTTTAACTTTAATCTCTGCATGTCTACCATTACTGATAACGCTTCTCTCCTGCGTGCTCACTGAGGGACGTGTAAGAATGATTTGAAGAATTTGCATCAGTCATATGCACGACTTCTCTCCTGGTGATGTCTGACCAAAGTAATTAAGTTGAGAACAAGGGTCTCTACAGTCAGAGTATTGGTAAGGCCACTCTCCTGTGTGTTTGCCAGTGTGATTTCAAGTTACTTTGTTGAAAAAAACTCTCCACATTCAGAGCAGCAGAAAGGTTTATCTCCTAAGTGCATCCTCTGATGAACTGTTAACTGATTGGATGAGGTGAAGCACTTCTCCCAGTCAGGACAGGAGTATGGTTTCTCTCCTGTGTGAACTTGCTGATGACATTGCAAGTCTCAGATAGGAGAAACTCTTGCTACATGTAGAGCAGTGGTGAGGCTTCTCTCCAGTGTGTGTTCGCTGGTGCCCTTTCAAGCCACTCAGTTGAGAGAAACTCATCCCACAATCAAAGCAGTGGAAAGGCTTCTCTGTTAGATGGTGTGACGCAGGGAAGAGCTTCCCACAGACAGAGCAGGAGTAAGGTGTCTTTCAAGATATGATGAGAATGGAAAACTCTTCTCAAAGTGTGGGCAGTGGTGAGTACCATTAGCTTTGCTACCTTCCTCATGTTGCTCCACTGATGCAGGAAATATCTCAACTTGGGAAGAGGAGATAGGGGTCTCTCCTGTATGAATAAGAAGAGAACAACATGTAATGAGGTGCAATGTGTATGTGATCATTGCATTAAATGAAGAAACAATTTGCACAATGACCCAGTAGTGTACGGAGAACCACAGCAGGGCTACGTAGGTTTCTCTGCCTGTAAATAATGCTACATTTCCTTTATCTTCTTTTCAAAGGAAATTACATTACCACTGGTGAGTGCCTTTAGACTGTGAGGTTAGCCAACTAGTCTAATTTGTTGTTTTTTGATTATATAGAAAAAATGTACACCCAAACATGTTTGTAGAGGTGCTGAATAACAGAATGTAAAGTGTATAAAATTACTGAGTGGCTGCTGATCATACTTTTTCTCAGAGTAGTTTATTTATTTTTTATTTTATTTATTTTTTTTGGGGGGGGGGGTTAATGGTCCCGCTTCCCCCTCCTTCCTGCCCGCAGCTATGATCGGATGTCTTTGTCCAGTGTGGCCTGATCAACATGTTGTGCAACAAACCTCTTTGTCTGTTGTAACAGTAGGATATTGCTAACATAAAGACGACACAAACAGGCAGTCTATTTAGGCAAGCTATTGTATTTAGAGGCAGAATGAGTCATTCTATGTGAAATCAGGACAAAAAAAGACCATGATTGTGGATTTTCATGCAATTGAATCCATAGAAAGGATTGTTGACATATATTTTACATTTGTATCCAAAAGCATAATTGAGAAATTATCAAAGTTGGTATGTTTCTGACATTTTTGGCTTTAATCAAATCCAAATCTAAATGTTATTGGTCTGGTTGAACTGCTGGTGAATGACTGCCGATCCAATATCCAAAAGTTATTTTCAGCTGTAGGTAATAATGCAAGAAACGTTCTTAGCAAATAATGTAAGAAATAACACACACTCACAAAATATATACTGCAAAGTTGGCTAGGAGCTAGAAATAGGGTGACCATGTCTGTGGGCACTATCTTGTACCCAGGCCTCCTTTAAGTACCCATCATGTTTCATCTGTAGGTGCTACAAAGCAAACATTGGTGTCATATGAAGCTTTACCACTTGCTCTGTAATACGAGTAATATTTTGATTTCAAAATCCTGGGTACGGCAGGTAGCCTAGTGGTTAGAGCTTTGGGCCAGTAATGGGTCGGAATCGAATCCCCGAGCTGACAATGTAAAAATCTGTTGTTCTGCCACTGAACAAGGCAGTTAACCCACTGTTTCCTGGTAGGACGTCATTGTAAAAAGGAATTTGTTCTTAACTGACTTGCCTAGTTAACAAAAAGTTAAATAAAAAAATCTTATTTTTTTAAATAATTTATGAATATTTAAAACAAACACAAATATTGAAAACATAACATGTTTGATTTGGCAAATTGTTCTATATTGTTCTATATATTGTTGAACACAATATGGGCATGTCAAAGTCCCAGAGTGGGATACCTGCTAGTTTAAGTTATGGCCCATTTTATACACAAAAATTGTCATAGTAAGCAATGTAACCTATCACAGTCTTCCCTTTTCTTGTATCACTGCACATTCTGCAAAATGGCAACAGTTTTGAATAATTTTTCACATTCACTCTGTTGGTAATGCTTACAAATTGGATCATAAACTCTAAAAGTAGCAGAGATCCCACTCTGATATGCTCATAGAGTTGGGCTCCTGAGTGGCGCAGCGGTCTAAGGCACTGCATCTCAGTGTAAGAGTCGTCACTACAGTCTCTGGTTTGAATCCAGGCTGAATCACATCCGGCTGTGATTGGGAGTCCCATAGGGTGGTGCACAATTGGCCCAGCTTTGGCTGGGGTAGGCTGGCCTAGACTTGCCTAGTTAAATAAAAATAATGTTCTGTAATTATACTGAAAAATGTGCCAAATCAAAGATGCTATATTTTAAATATTCCTGTTTATATTTTTCATAAATGATTTTAATAAAAGTGTTATTGAAATCTAAATACTACTCATATTACAGAGCAAGCAATAAAGCTTCATTAAAAAAAATATATATATAACCTTTTTTTAACCTTTAAATAACCCATTGAGACCAGGGTCTCATTCTCAAGGGTGACATGGAAACAACAATTCAGGCAGAATTTTTTTTTAAATGACAACAATACAAATTTAAACATCACAAATAAATTACTGTACATTCAAATCAACAGACACATTTCTGCTTTGTAGCACTTACAAGTTAAACATTATGGAGTCTTTAAGGAGGTCTGGGTAAGGCCAAAATGTCAAATTCCAGCGATAAATTATTTCTCAATTATGCTTTTAGATACAAATGTGAAATATATGTCAACAATCCCTCTTCAAAAGGACCATTCTATGGCTGAAAGTGAATGAAAATCCCCCAAAACATTATCTTTTTTTTGTCTGGGTTTCCCATGGAATCAGTCATATCAAACACAAACCGGCAGTCTAAATAGCGATGAAATCTTATTTTTTTCATCGTCATTGCAAACATGGGCTAATCAGGAGGCAGACCGGCTGTTCAAAGTAGTAGTGTTCTTTTTTTCAGCAACTCAGGTTGCGATATGAAAAACAGCAGTAGGGACCAGGCCATCCAATATGAACTTTGCACTTTTCGCACCAAAGTGTGTTCATCTCTACGAGACAGTGCGCGTCTCCTTCCTGAGCGGTATGATGGCTGCGTGGTCCCATGGTGTTTATACTTGCATACTATTTTTTGTACAGATGAACGTGGTACCTTCAAGCATTTGAAAATTGCTACCAAGGATGAACCAGACTTGTAGAGGTCTACAATTTTGTTTCTGAGGTCTTGGCTGATTTCCCATGATGTCAAGCAAAGAGGCAGTGAGTTTGAAGGTAGGCCTTGAAATGCATTCACAGGTACACCTCCAATTGGCTCAAATTATGTTAATTAGCCTATCAAAAGCTTATAAACCCATGACATCATTTTCTGGAATTTTCCAAGCTGTTTAAAGGCACAGTCAACTTCGTGTATGTACATTTCTGAACCACTGGAATTGTGAGACAGTGAATTATAAGTGAAATAATCTGTCTGTAAACAATTGTTGGAAAAACTGCTTGTGTCAAGCACAAAGTAGATGTCGTAACCGACTTGCCAAAACTATAGATGGTTAGCAAGACATTTGTGGCATGGTTGAAAAAATAATTTTTATAATGACTCCAACCTAAGTGTATGCGAACTTCCGACTTCAACTCTATATGAAGAATTGGATCAAGTGATTGATGCACAATGACAGACCCGCATTGTAGATGGAGTGAGAAGCCCACCCCATCCATTCTATTGTTTGTTTTATGAAAAGTCTCTCCCTTCTCACTTTTATCTGGGTTATATGAGACTCCCTGTGAGAGCCTTCTTGTCCAAACCCATGCAGTGTGATAAATGTCAAATATTTGGTGTATGTAGATGGGAGGAGTACTATATGCGATCAGAGCCTAAATGCTGCAATTGTGGTGGTGAACATACACCTGAATTTCTGAATTGTCCTGTTAGGGTGAAGAATGGCAAGAATAAGGGCTGTCCAGAATGTCTCCTGTCCGGAGATGTTAAGGATGGAAGTGAGGAGTGAAGTGGCACAGAATCCTCTATCTATTTCTATGTTGTTCGCACGCATATTTGCCGTCTCATCCACTAGAATGGTCCTACCTGATCTCACCTCCTCCCGTTTACCTTCCATCTTTGAGGGCATGTATTTCCATTGTTAGAGTGGTCACTTGAATATCTTGTCAATATAATAGACCATCTTTGCCTCTAGTTTCTGTGTGCCAAATTTGGTGAAAAAAAGTTATGAATCTATGCTTGAGTTATTTGATCATGTCAAGGAAATGATAATCTAAGAATAACAAAAGGTTTCACAGCTTTTCTATGAACCCCTAAACATTGCATGAAGTTGTGTTGTCAACTGGATGAAGCTCATTATTTATGTATGTTAACTACATGTTTTTGATATATATACGAAAATGAAAAAATAGGCACTTGACTATCCAAGACAGAACACATGCTTTCTGTCTTCATTGGTTGCGTTTGGTAACCAACTGTGAGTGTATGCTGCCACCTTTGGTCCGGGAGTGTAATGTGGGTAAGTGACCAGTTCCAAATCGCACCACCAGAGAGCAATAGGCCCATTTTCTGCTGAGTACAACGTTTCATTCTTCCGTTCTGTGCATAATAAATTAGAATTCAAGGTATATTATTTTCTTGAAATTATAGTGTAGTTTAACATCAGTTCATTGTGCAAGACAGTTATTTCTGCCTTAGGCCAGCACTTTTTACTCAGTAAAAAAAAATACCATTATTGGTGACATCCTCCTGTCCTATATGATTAGACGGGGCTGGAGTCTCCCCTATTCAGCTCAAGTAACAGCAGAAGGAACCATATCCTCTGAAGCATGTGTAATTGACGCTTCATAAAGATATTATTCATGTTTAATAAGACATCAAAAATTTAATTAATGTTTGATAAGGATGTTATTAATGTTTAATGTAGTCTACTTCACAGATGGCACTGCATTAGCTCACATGGTCACAGTCATGTCTGGTAATGGCAGAAAGGTTTTTTTCTGCCACTGTTGCTGAAAAGTTCAGTCCAACCAAAGACTGAGCCTTGTGGGTGAAAGAGATACAGAGCACATTGTTCGTATGGATATGCATAAGAATAACATATTCTTTCTTACAAGCTTTGATCCCTTAAAAAAACGGGAAAAAAATGTAAAAAGGAAAAGGGGATACCTAGTCAGTTGCACAACTGAATGCATTCAACCTAAATGTGTCTTCTGCGTTTAACCCAACCCCTCTAAATCAGAGAGTTGCGGGGGGCCTCCTTAATTTTGGCACCCGGGGAACAGATGTTGTTAACTGCCGTGCTCAAGGGCAGAACGTCAGATTTGTCCACATTACCGGCTCCGGGATTCGAAACCAGCGACCTTTCTGAACCAGCGACCTTTCAGTTATAATCGCTAGGCTCCCTGCTGCAAAAGATAATGCATTGTCAATTGTTCATGCGCACACGCACATGCACGCACACGCACACACACACACACACACACACACACACACACACACACACACACACACACACACACACACACACACACACACACACACACACACACACACACACACACACACACACACACACACACACACACACACACACACACACACACACACACACACACACATACACATGCACACAGAGAGAGAGAGAGAAAACACAGTATACCATCTGGGTATACGGCTTGTGGTTTGCAGTAGTGGGTTCCTCTGTTCTCCTGCCATGGGTTCTGGGCCCTTGAAAGGCCATGTCAGCGAAACCTTGGAACCTGGACCCATTTCACTCCTCTCTCCTGATATCAGTCAGGGCCCAGGGAGAACCCTAATAAGCCTGATTCGGCATGGCTAACGAGTCTCTCTCGCTCTCTCTCTCTATCACTCACTAACTCTCTCTCTCTCTCTCTCTCTCTCTCTCTTTCTCTCACTAACTCTCTCTCTCTCTAGCAAGCTTTAAGTAGAGCACTTACCTGAACAAATACCTTTTCCTCCACCACTTTGATATGTTCCCACCTCTCCTTTCCTCCATCCCCCTCTCTGCTTTTCTCATTCTAGGAACAATAAGAGATGGGGGTTCCCTCCCTCATCTTCATCCTCCCTCCCTTGCTCCTCTTCCTTCTCCTCTTCTCTACCTCCCTCCCCCTCATTTCTCCTACTCCCACCCTTGTCCTGCACCCCTTCTCTCTTCCTCTTCTCTCTTACAGAGCCTGATTGCACCGAACTCCCTTCCATATCCAATTACTCAAGCAAACAGCAAAATTACCTTTAAAAAATTGATAAAACAACATCTCATGACACAATAGAGACTGTGAAATGGCACACACAGACACCCAATCTACACACACATTATTCTTAAGTTGTAATGGCGCCAGAGGAGCTGGCTGACATTTTACGGTCTCCTAACCACTTGTGCTATTGTGTGTGTTTTTTCACATTATTTGTAACTTATAACTTATTTTGTACACAATGTTTCTGCCATCGTCTCTTATGACCGAAAAGAGCTTCTAGATATCAGGACAGTGATTACTCACCCCATACTGTCGGACACAAAGGATTTACTCCAGACTCCCGACAAGGCCCTCATCTCCGTCATTCGCAGGAGAAAGAGACAGAGATATCTGTGACATAGGTCTGGGTGCCCTGTAAGTATCTGATTGCAAGTGGGTAATCTGCCTTTACCATCGATCCTATTAGCCAATGTACAATCACGGGATAACAGCACGTATATCCTATCAATGAGACATTATGGTATGTTTCACCGAGTCGTGGCTGAACGACGACATGAATAACTTAAAGCTGGCGGGTTTTACACTATACTCCAACAAGAAGCCATGGATTACAGGCAACATCCGCACTGAGCTAAAGGCTAGAGCTGCCGCTTTCAAGGAGTGGGACTCTAATCCGGAAGCTTAGAAGAAATCCCACTATGCCCTCCGACGAATCAAACAGGCAAAGCGTAAATACAGGACTAAGATTGAATGGCAGGGCTTGCAAACTATCACAGACTACAAAGGGAAGCACACCCGCGAGCTGCCCATTGACATAAGCCTACCAGAGGAGCTAAATTACTTCTATGCTCGCTTCGAGGCAAGTAACACTGAAACATGCATGAGAACATCAGCCGTTCTCGACGACTGTGTGGTCACGCTCTCCATAGCCATAGCCAATGTGAGTAAGACCTTTAAACAGGTCAACATTCACAAGGCCGCAGGACCAGATGTACTACCAGGACGTGTACTCTGAGCATGCACTGACCAACTGGTAAGTGACTTCACTAACATTTTCAACCTGTCCTTGTCTGCTTCTGTACTACCAACATGTTTCAAGCAGACCACCATAGTCCCTGTGCTCAAGAACATTAAGGTAACCTGCCTAAATTACTACTGACCCATACCACGCACAACCGGTAGCCATGAAGTGCATTGAAAGGCTGGTTATGGCTCTCATCAACACCATTATCCCAGAAACCCTAGACTCACTCCAATTCTCATACCGCCCCAACAGATCCACAGATGATGCAATCTCTATTGCACCCCACACTGCCCTTTCCTACCTGGACAAAAGGAACACCTATGTGAGAATGCTATTCATTGACCACAGCTTATTGTTGAACACCATATTGCCCTCAAAGCTTAGGACACTGGGGCTAAACACCTCCCTCTGCAACTGGATCCTGGACTTCCTGATAGTCTCCAGGTGGTAAGGGTAAATGACAACACATCCGCAATGCTGATCCTCATTACAGGGCCCTCCTGGGGTGCGTGCTCAGTCCCCTCGTGTACGGCATGGTCAAGCACAACTCCAACACCATCATTAAGTTAGCAGACAGCCTATAGGGAGGAGGTCAGACACCTGGCCGTATGGTGCCAGGAAAACAACCTCTCTCTCAACGCGATCAAGACAAATGAGATGCTTGTGGACTACAGGAAAAGGAGGACCGAGCACGCCCCCATTCTCATCGACGGAGCTGTAGTGGAGCAGGTTGAGAGCTTCAAGTTCCTTGGTGTCCACATCACCAACAAACTATCATGGTCCAAACACACCAAGACAGATGTGAAGAGGGCACGACAAAGCCTATTCCCCCTCAGGAGACTGAAAAGATTTGGCATGGGTCCTCACATCCTCAAAGTTCTACTGCTGCACCATCGAGAGCATCCCTACTGGTTGCATCACTGCCTGGTATGGTAACTGCTCGGCCTCCGACCGCAAGGCGCTACAGAGGGTGGTGCGCACAGCCCAGTACATCGCTGGGGCCAAGCTTCCTGCCATCCAGACCTCTGTACTAAAAACTCCAACCACTTTAGTCATAGACTGTTCTCTCTGCTACCACACGGCAAGCGGTACCGCAGTGCCAAGTCTACAAAGGACTTCTTAACAGCTTCTAACCCCCCAAGCCATAAGACTCCTGAACAGCTAATCAAATGGCTACCCAGACTATTTGCATTGCCCACCCCGACCTATTTTAAGCTGCTGCTACTCTCTGTTTATTATCTATGCATAGTCACTTTAACTCTTCCTACATGTACATATTTCCTCAATTAACCAGTGCCCCCACGCATTGACTCTGTACCGGTACCCCCTGTATATAGCCTGTATATTGGTATTTTACTGCTGCTCTTTAATTATTTGTTTCTTTTATTTATTTATTAGTTTTATTATTAACTGCATTGTTGGTTAAGGGCTTGTAAGTAAGCTTTTCACTTTAAAGTCTACAGCTGTTGTATTCGGTTCATGTGACAAATACAATTTCATTTCATATCGTTGTATTTAACATTTGTGTGATTGTTCTTGTCTCAGTATCATGTTTATGTTTTTGTGTGGACCCCAGGAAGAATAGCTGGTGCTTCGGCAAAAGCTCATTTGAATCTGAATGAACCAATTCTCCCTCTTCCCTCCGCCCTCCTCCCTCCCTTCTGCTTGATGTGTTGAAGGCACCCTCTCCTGTTAGGAATGAAATAGTGTAATAATGGAGAATCTAGTATAATAATTATAGGTGCACTATGGTATGTGAGTACTTAGCACCAACAACACCATTCCATCTCCTCTGCTAGTATAACCTGGTCATCATATTATTTTTGGCTTCAACCAACACCTCTGATGTTCACTGTCTTGCTAATGCTAACTCTAATACATGCTGCTTTGGGGTTTCTGACACCATATTAACTTACGCATGTCTCTCACAGCACATTTCTCTCACATCTCTCCATTCAGAGTTGTCTCCATGTTGTCGCGTCAAATCCTTTAATAGGAGGGGATAGAGGTTGGTTGTGGTGGGATAGAGGGGGCACAGACACACATGGGTCAGCGATTGGGGTCTGAGACTGGCATCCAACCAGACCCCTCTACATGCGTGCACGCAGATATATACACACACACACTCGCAATTTCCAACTAGCCGTTCTCCCAGACAGCTGTTTACTCACTGCTTGGTGCCGTCCAACACCACCTCTCCTAACCACACACACACACACACACACACACACACACACATACACACACACACACACACACACACACACACACACACACACACACACACACACACACACAAACAGTAATATCACTTAACCCAGAATATAATCTGTTCCAATCTAAACCCTTCAGTGTGATCGTTTGGTTGAAAAGTACAATACTGTGCCAATCACATAGGGGGGAATTCGTAAATGGAACAGAAATCCCTTTTTATGCACTTTTCTCTCTATGCATATTCAGACCTTGAATTTAAGTCAAATCAATGTTTAATGGTCGCTTACACATTTTACCAGGTGTTAGAGCGAAAATGCTTATTTTCTATTTTCTAAATGCCAGCTGCTAACAATGAAGTCAAATGTCAAACCATTAAAATGAATAAAAAACTAATAATAATAATGCAAGAAATCAGGAATGGTGGGACGAATCCAATTAATTAGGGCTCGGGGTTCCGCTAGCGGACAACATCCGCTGAAAAGGCAGAGCGCGAAATTCAAAAATATTTTTTTTAAATATTTAACTTTCATACATTCACAAGTGCAATACACCAAATTAAAGCTTAACTTCTTGTTAATCTACCCATCGTGTCCGATTCCAAAAAGGCTTTACAGCGAAAGCACAACATATGATTATATTAGGTCAGAGCCATGACTGTCACGCCCTGGTCAAAATGTATTATGTTTATCTTCATTTATTGGGTCAGGCCAGGGTGTGACATGGGTTTATTGTGGTGTGTTTCGTCTTGGGGTTTTGTGGGGTGTATAGCATAGTCTATGGCTGCCTGAGGCGGTTCTCAATCAGAGTCAGGTGATTATCGTTGTCTCTGATTGGGAACCATATTTAGGCAGCCATATTCTTTGAGTGTTTCGCGGGTGATTGTTCCTGTCTCTGTGTTTAGTTCCACTAGATAGGCTGTATAGTTTTTTCACGTTTCCGTCTGTTGTTTTTTTGTACATTTCAGTATTTTCATGTCTAGTCATTTTTCTACAATAAATATGAGTAACCACCACGCTGCATTTTGGTCCGCTCCTCCTTCAACAGAAGAACGTCGTTACAATGACACAAAAACACATACAGGCATTTTCCAGCCAAAGAGAGGAGTCACAAAAAGCAGAAATAGAGATAAAATTAATCACTAACCTTTAATGATCTTCATCAGATGGCACTCAAAGCACTTCATGTTACACAATACATGTATGTTTTGTTCAATAAAGTTCATATTTATATTCAAAAATCTCAATTTACATTGGTGCGTTATGTTCAGTAATGTTGTGCCTCGAAAATATCCGGGGAATTTGCAGAGAGCCACATGTCACGTTCTGACCTTTGTTTCCTTTGTTTTGTATTTATTTAGTATGGTCAGGGCGTGAGTTGGGGTGGGCAGTCTATGTTTGTTTTTCTATGATTTGGGGATTTGTATGTTTCGGCCTAGTATGGTTCTCAATCAGAGGCAGGTGTCATTAGTTGTCTCTGATTGAGAATCATACTTAGGTAGCCTGGGTTGCACTGTTTGTTTGTGGGTGATTGTCTATGTTAGTTGCTTGTGTCAGCACAGGTCTCATTTATAGCTTCACGGTTGTTATTTGTTTATTGTTGTTGTATAGTTTGTATTCAGTGTTATTAAGTGCTTTCTTTTATTAAATACTCATCATGAACACATACCACGCCGCATTTTGGTCCTCCGATCCTTCTCGCCTCTCCTCTTCAGATGAAAAGGAGGACGTCCGTGACAGCCACATCAATTTACAGAAATACTCATCATAAACTTTGATAAAAGATACAAGTGTTATGCACAGAATAATGAATATACTTCTCCTTAATGCAACCACTGTGTCAGATTTCAAAAAAGCATTACGAAAAAATCAAACCATGCAATAATCTGAGTACGGTGCTCAGACACAGAAACAAGCCATACAGATACAAGTCAGATACATACAAGTTAGTAAAGGTCAGAAATAGCGTTATAAATATTAACTTACCTTTGATGATCTTCATCAGAATGCACTCCCAGGAATCCCAGGTCCACAATAAATGTTTGTTTTGTTCGATAAAGTCCATCATTTATGTCCAAATACCTCCTTTTGTTAGCTTGTTCAGTTCACAAATCCAAACTCACGAGGCGCGGGCAAGTCCAGGCAAAAGTTCAGACGAAAAGTTCCAAAAGTTATATTACAGTTCGTAGAAACATGTCAAACGATGTATAGAATCAATCTTTAGGATGTTTTTAACATAAATCTTCAATAATGTTCCAACCGGAGAATTCCTTTGTCTTTAGAAATTCAATGGAACGCAGGTCGCTCTCACGGGTACACGCATGATCAGCTCATGGCCTTACGCGTGATCAGCTCATGGCCTTCTGCCAGACCTCTGGTTGATACAGCTCTCATTCTCTCCCCCTTCACAGTAGAAGCCTGAAACAACGTTCTAAAGACTGTTGACATCTAGTGGAAGCCTTAGGAAGTGCAATATGACCCCATAGACACTGTATATTCGATAGGCAATGAGTTGAAAAACTACAAACCTCACATTTCCCACTTCCTGGTTGGATTTTTCTCAGGTTTTCGCCTGCCATATGAGTACTGTTATACTCACAGACATCATTAAAATAGTTTTAGAAACTGAGTGTTTTCTATCTAAATCTACTAATAATTTGCATATCTTAGCTTCTGGGTCTGAGTAGCAGGCAGTTTACTCTGGGCACCCTTTTCATCCGAATGTGAAAATGCAGCCCCCTGTCACAACGTAAGGGAATTTCGTATTTTTTTCACCCAACTTTTAACCTAAATCGAATGACATAATGACAATTTTTGTAGATTTTATGTTAGATTTAAATTAATTGACAACTCAACCAAATGTAAACCAACAAAATATATTGAAATGACGTCTGTGCCCAGTGGGAAGGCTCTCCAAGCCGTTTCTTGTTATTATTCATAAATACTTTCCTAACCCAAACTAATGTACCAATTGTTGCTGAAAAGGAAACACATATGTGTGTATTTAGGCCTACATGGCTTTCCAATTTGATCCATAATATTCTAAACCCTTCTCTCCATATATTCTAGTGAGTCTGCCGAGAAAATTCTAATTAAAGGTACACCAAATTTCAAGGGATGGCTTTAAATAAATGTACGGAAACCCCTATTTGTTTTGTTTAGTTTTTTAGGCTTTTTTTAAACATACAATATACTTGCAAAACTTGCAAAATACTTACTGAAACCCCTATTGAATAAAAACTCCATTAGAAAATCTGTTGGCCAGCAAGTGGGGGGGGTTTTCAGCGGTTATATTATATTTATTCAACGCGTGCAAGGGAACCATGCCTGCAAAGCCCATTATGCACTTGCATGAGGTAAGTCTGAATACCAACTACTGAGAAGTGTGTAGGAACAGCGTGAGTAAGAAAGGTGTACATTTCCCAAGTCTGAATCGGGCCCATATAGCCCCACTCCCTACCAAAGACAGGGGTTAAAAAAATGTGTACCCCCTTCCTACTGTATTCCCACTTGTTTGTCTCCCTCTCTGTTTCCAAGTCAAATCACATTTGATTGGACGCGTACACATACTTAGCAGATGTTATTGCAGGTGTAGTGAAATGCTTGTGTTCCTGGCTCCAACAGTAATACAGTATCTAACATTGCACAATAAGTAATACACACATCTAAAAAGTAAAATGATTGAATTAACACTAAATATATAAACACAACATGTAAATTATTGTTCCCATGTTTCATGAGTTGAAATAGATCCCAGAAATTGTCCATACCCCCAAAAAAAGCTTATTTCACTCAAATTCTGTGCACACATTTGTTTACATCCCTCTTAATGAGTATTTCTTCTTTGACAATATAATCCATCCACCTGAAAGGTGTGGATATCAAGAAATGTATAAAACAGCATGAGCATTGCTGGGGTCAATAAAAGGCCATTCCAAAATGTGCAGTATTATCACACAACACAATGCCACAGAACACATGTAACCACTCCATCCCAGGATCTCCACATCTGGCTTCTTCACCTGTGGGATCTTCAGAGACCAGCCACCTGGATCAAACTTATTCTGATTGGATTGGCCTGGCTCCCCAGTGGGTATGTCTGTGTGTATATAGTATATATACAGTGGGGAGAACAAGTATTTGATACACTGCCAATTTTTATATTAGGTACACTTCAACTGTGAGAGACGGAATCTAAAACAAAAATCCAGAAAATCACATTGTATGATTTTTAAGTAATTAATTAGCATTTTATTGCATGACATAAGTATTTGATCACCTACCAACCAGTAAGAATTCCGGCTCTCACAGACCTGTTAGTTTTTCTTTAAGAAGCCCTCCTGTTCTCCACTCATTACCTGTATTAACTGCACCTGTTTGAACTCGTCACCTGTATAAAAGACACCTGTCAACACACTCAATCAAACAGACTCCAACCTCTCCACAATGGCCAAGACCATACAGCTGTGTAAGGACCTCAGGGTTAAATTGTAGACCTGCACAAGGCTGGGATGGGCTACAGGATAATAGGCAAGCAGCTTGGTGAGAAGGCAACAACTGTTGGCGCAATTATTAGAAAATGGAAGAAGTTCAAGATGACGGTCAATCACCTTCAGTCTGGGGCTCCATGCAAGATCTCACCTTGTGGGGCATCAATGATCATGAGGAAGGTGAGTGATCAGCCCAGAACTACACGGCAGGACCTGGTCAATGACCTGAAGAGAGCTGGGACCACAGTCTCAAAGAAAACCATTAGTAACACACTACGCCGTCATGGATTAAAATCCTGCAGCGCACGCAAGGTCCCCCTGCTCAAGCCAGCGCATGTTCAGGCCCATCTGAAGTTTGCCAATGACCATCTGGATGATCCAGAGGAGGAATGGGAGAAGGTCATGTGGTCTGATGAGACAAAAAATAGAGCTTTTTGGTCTAAACTCCACTCGCCGTGTTTGGAGGAAGAAGAAGGATGAGTACAACCCCAAGAACACCATCCCAACCGTGAAGCATGGAGGTGGAAACATCCTTCTTCGGGGATGCTTTTCTGCAAAGGGGACAGGACGACTGCACCGTATTGAGGGAATGATGGATGGGGCCATGTATCGCGAGATCTTGGCCAACAACCTCCTTCCCTCAGTAAGAGCATTGAAGCTGGGTTGTGGCTGGGTCTTTCAGCATGACAATGACTCGAAACACACAGCCAGGGCAACTAAGGAGTGGCTCCGTAAGAAGCATCTCAAGGTCCTGGAGTGGCCTAGCCAGTCTCCAGATCCTGAACCCAATAGAAAATCATTGGAGGGAGCTGAAAGTCCGTATTGATCAGCGACAGCCCTGAAACCTGAAGGATCTGGAGAAGGTCTGTATGGAGGAGTGGGCCAAAATCCCTGCTGCAGTGTGTGGAAACCTGGTCAAGAACTACAGGAAACGTATGATCTCTAATTGCAAGCAAATGTTTCTGTACCAAATATTAAGTTCTGCTTTTCTGATGTATCAAATACTTATGTTATGCAATAAAATGCAAATTAATTACTTAAAAATCATACAATGTGATTTTTCTGGATTTTTGTTTTAGATTCCGTCTCTCACAGTTGAAGTGTACATATGATAAAAAATTGCAGCTGTAGGAAGTAGGAAAACCTGCAAAATTGGCAGTGTATCAAATACTTGTTCTCCCCACTGTGTATATATATACAGTGCCTTGCAAAAGTATTCAGCCCCCTTGAACTTTGCGACCTTTTGCCACATTTCAGGCTTCAAACATAAAGATATAAAACTGTATTTTTTTGTGAAGAATCAACAACAAGTGGGACACAATCATGAAGTGGAACGACATTTATTGGATATTTCAAACTTTTTTAACAAATCAAAAACTGAAAAATTGGGCGTGCAAAATTATTCAGCCCCCTTAAGTTAATACTTTGTAGCGCCACCTTTTGCTGCGATTACAGCTGTAAGTCGCTTGGGGTATGTCTCTATCAGTTTTGCACATTGAGAGACCGACATTTTTTCCCATTCCTCCTTGCAAAACAGCTCGAGCTCAGTGAGGTTGGATGGAGAGCATTTGTGAACAGCAGTTTTCAGTTCTTTCCACAGATTCTCGATTGGATTCAGGTCTGGACTTTTACTTGGCCATTCTAACACCTGGATATGTTTATTTTTGAACCATTCCATTGTAGATTTTGCTTTATGTTTTGGATCATTGTCTTGTTGGAAGACAAATCTCCGTCCCAGTCTCAGGTCTTTTGCAGACTCCATCAGGTTTTCTTCCAGAATGGTCCTGTATTTGGCTCCATCCATCTTCCCATCAATTTTAACCATCTTCCCTGTCCCTGCTGAAGAAAAGCAGGCCCAAACCATGATGCTGCCACCACCATGTTTGACAGTGGGGATGGTGTGTTCATTGTGATGAGCTGTGTTGCTTTTATGCCAAACATAACGTTTTGCATTGTTGCCAAAAAGTTCAATTTTGGTTTTATCTGACCAGAGCACCTTCTTCCACATGTTTGTGTCTCCCAGGTGGCTTGTGGCAAACTTTAAATGACACTTTTTATGGATATCTTTAAGAAATGGCTTTCTTCTTGCCACTTCCATAAAGGCCAGATTTGTGCAATATACGACTGATTGTTGTCCTATGGACAGAGTCTCCCACCTCAGCTGTAGATCTCTGCAGTTCATCCAGAGTGATCATGGGCCTCTTGGCTGCATCTCTGATCAGTCTTCTCCTTGTATGAGCTGAAAGTTTAGAGGGACGGCCAGGTCTTGGTAGATTTGCAGTGGTCTGATACTCCTTCCATTTCAATATTATCGCTTGCACAGTGCTCCTTGGGATGTTTAAAGCTTGGGAAATCTTTTTGTATCCAAATCCAACTTTAAACTTCTTCACAACAGTATCTCGGACCTGCCTGGTGTTTTCCTTGTTCTTCATTTTAACGGACCTCTGAGACTATCACAGTGCAGGTGCATTTATACGGAGACTTGATTACACACAGGTGGATTGTATTTATCATCATTAATCATTTAGGTCAACATTGGATCATTCAGAGATCCTCACTGAACTTCTGGAGAGAGTTTGCTGCACTGAAAGTAAAGGGGCTGAATAATTCGGCACGCCCAATTTTTCAGTTTTTGATTTGTTAAAAAAGTTTGAAATATCCAATAAATGTTGTTCCACTTCATGATTGTGTCCCACTTGTTGTTGATTCTTCACAAAAAAATACAGTTTTATATCTTTATGTTTGAAGCCTGAAATGTGGCAAAAGGTCGTAAAGTTCAAGGGGGCCGAATACTTTCGCAAGGCACTGTATATATGGGATGTGTCACTAATATGGACAGTATATGGATAGAATATGTAGTATATCTGAAGAATATTAAATGTACAGCAATAGTTAAATAGGATAGGCCTTGACTAGAATACCAAATCCACTGTAGTTGTGTAGATGAAGGGGAGGAGACAGGTTAAAGAAGGATTTTTAAGCCTTGAGACAATTGAGACGTGGATCATGTATGTGTGCCATTCAGAGGGTGAGTGTGCAAGACAAAAAAGTGCTTTTGAACGGGGTATGGTATTAGGTGCTGCCGGGTTTTTCACGCTCAACAGTGTGTATCTAGAATAGTCCACCACCCAAAGGGCGTCCTTGTGGGAACTGTTGGGGGGGGTGGGGGCGTGGGGGGGGGGGGGGGGGGGGGTGTTTCTAATGTCTGGTATACTCAGTGCATGTTTGCTGTGTGTTTTTCCATTGCATTCAGTCAGCAGCACTGGTGTACTGGAGGTGTTAATTTTGGTGTGTGTGTGTTTACTTGTTGTCACGTAAGACACATAAAGTAAGACATAAAGGGCCTGAGAGCTTTATGAGTGGACGTATATTAGCTTGTTCTCCAGGCGTCACTGGCTTAGTGAACCTCTTTTACTGCTTTCTACTCTAACAAGACAAAGGCATTGCTCCCATTGTATCTTCTTGACGACCTGTCTCCTCTCCACTCCATGGACGCGACGCTAGGCCTCGCAGCACCTCAATGGACCCTACCCCCCTGGGATGAACAAAGTTGGGCTTTTATTCAGGTTGGAACAACCACCTTCCCCATCTCCCCTCCTTCTTCTCATTCGTTTTCTTCTCCAATAAATCTCTCCTTTACTCCTTCCATTTTTCAGGAACATAGGACCGGTCCTGACCTCCGACCCCTGTAAAAGCAGGACAAACACAGGAATGCAAAGCGACCATAATGAGGATAAACAGCGTGTGTGTGTGTGTGTGTGCGCGCACATCAGCACTCTTACAGGCATTTAGTTTGGTTAGTTTAGAGAGGGGCCGGTTGGTAAACATTTGGACAGGCAGCCTAGGCCTCACTCCTGCTCCTGAACAATGGGAGATGTGAGGGGCCAGTGTTGGCTGTTATTATCAGCCGGGCCAGGTGAGCTATGTGAGGCCCATTGTGAATAGGGGTCGTATGGTATGTCCACTCCAGGTCAATTCTGAGACAGGGAGAAGAACGTGAGGGGTCAGTGATAAGCTCTTGAGAAAGCAGGTTTTACGAGCGGTGAAATCTCCCACCAGACAATGGAGTGACCCTGCTTGAGCAATGTAGGGCCACTAGCCACTTATAGAAGGCCGTTGGGAGATTTCATGATCTCCATTCACACTCAAGAGACACAATGCTGGGGGAGTAAATATTGGGTAGAGACGGAGAGAGGAGAGAGAACATTCCAGCTATGTCTTGGACAATTAAGTGATTTCTTGAAGATTAATATATCAATCATGCAATATGACAACACACACACACTTAGCTGCTTACAGGGAGCATGAAGCACTTGAAGCCCTCAACGGGGTCATGTTCATTGTTTTCTCCAGTGTTTTAATCCAGTGTGTGTGTGTGTGTGTGTGTGTGTCTGTGTGTGTGTTATACAGAGCTGGGGTCAGTTCCGAGTAGCAGAGCCTCAGAGCTGGTGTCCACTCCAAGAAACAAAGTGTTCCTTTATGCCTTCTTCAGATGACCATGAGGATACTTCAATGGTGACATCTCAAAGCAAGCATGCTGATGCTTAAGTAAATTCATATTTCAGCTGAACCTCTTTTATACCTACAGTATGCCATTGATACATGTATTTTGTTGAACACACTTTGTCAAACGATGAATGAGTCACTATGAGAATTTGATTATGTTATGTTATGATTGTTTAGTTTTATTTTGCCGTAACACTACACAGCTGATTCAAATAATCGAAGCTTGGTGATGAGTTGATTATTTGAATCAGCTGTTTAGTGCTAGGAGAAAAATCTAAATATGCAACGTTTGGGGTCCCTAGGACCGATTTTGGGAAACGCTGCACTAAGGTATCCATGCACATGTAGCTCGTTAGATACACCTGAAGTCTCTTTCAGGGGTCATCGGCTCACAGATCTTTCTGCTTCCTGTCTCTACCTAGTGTAGGGGAGGAGCAGTGACGCAAACCGCTGCCGAAATAATCAGTCGGAAATGAAAACATCATGGCAGAGCAGACCCTATTACGTTGGAATGGAGGAGAAACGCTTGTGGGGTGACATCACCATCCATTCTCTCCCTCTCTCTCTCTCTAAGCAGTTTTTTATGCCTGTGGATATGGGAACCAACGATTAGCACATAAACACAATTCCCCACCGACCATGTCTAAATGGCCCACAGCTGGGGTTACATAGGGCTGGGGCTGAGCTAGGGTCGTCACCCAGGGCCTAAGGTTCATCACGGGGACACACTGTATTATAAACCACTTTATTGTGAATGAGTGCAGACACAGACACACACACACACACACACACACACACACACACACACACACACACACACACACACACACACACACACACACACACACACGCATAAATGCAGCACGCACGCACACATGCATACAGACATGCACTCACAAGCACACACACTTACGCACACACTCGTCCCAATGCATGCATTATGTGCCACTTTATTGTGAATGAGTGCATACACACATACACGGACACACACACTCATGGATGTAGCACGAACAATCACACATACACACGAGGGTTCAAACACACACACAGACAAACATACAGTTCATTGATTATAGAACCATGACGTATTCACCTGTGGCCAGCAAACTGCTGCTATAAGATTGTTTGTTTGTTGTTTGTAAAGGACCTATCAATTGTCCACAAGGTTATCCGGACCCTTCTCCAAAATATAACCACAAAATCTATTACTGCTATTCTCCCCAAAGTCTATACGATTTAGCTAAACCAACTCCAATAAGCAACAGCTTTCCTTCAAATTTATAAAATCAAACAATAAACTCTTCCAGTCATTCCCCTCCAGACTGTGTTATAGTTTGTACACAGAGGGAGCCATTGATTAAGGATTTTCTCTCCCTCCCTCTGCTCTCGGTCCATGCATGACCATGGACACACTGCCCTGTTTGTCCCAGGACGGTCAGAGGGCGCAGGCCTGAGCCTTGGAGGGGCGGCATGGGGCCACTGGCGGACTGAGGGGTGTGCTGTTCACCTTTCTCCGACAGGAGCCAGAGAAAATCTGTGATTCCTGTTGGTGTGAGACAAGTAAAACAGAGACTGACCCACTAGTGGCTAGCTCACTGCCTAGAGCGTGCGCGTGTGTGTCCCCGGGCCTACTGTAGCTTGCCAAATGTCAGGGAAAATGTGCACAGAGCAGCTTTTATGGTCACATGGGCTCCTCTTGCCTGTCAATACAGGTGCCCAAAAAAGAGGAGGAGGAGAGAGGGTGGTTTGGGAAAGGCAGAAGAAGGGTTGTTTACAGTGTGAGTGAAGGGTATCAGATTCAACAAGCTCTCACAGTCTCACTGCAGAATTAGACATTTATCCACATTTATCCAAAAGTTTTGACAGCCTGGTTTGATTCCTCCTGCTCAGAATCTTTCTGTTTTTCCAAACATCAAATTTTGAAGTTGCTCCAAACGTCAAATTTATAAGGCTTAGGTTTTGGATAGGGTTAAAGCAACTCTATATATCAATGATTTCACTCTTGCTGCGGGTGATTCCCTGATCCACCTCTACGCAGAGGACACCATTCTGTATACATCTGTCCCTTTCTTTGTTAACTAACCTCCAAACGAGCTTCAATGCTATACAACACTCCTTCCTTGGCCTCCAACTGCTCTTAAACGCTAGTAAAACCAAATGCATGCTTTTCAACAGTTCGCTGCCCGCACCCGCCCGCCCGACTAGCATCACTACCCTGGATGTTTCTGACCTAGAATATGTGTACAACTATAAATACCTAAGTGTCTGGCTAGACTGTAAACTCTCCTTCCAGACTCATATTAAACATCTCCAATACAAAATTAAATCTAGAATCGACTTTCTATTTCGCAACAAAGCATCCTTCACCCACACCGCCAAACTTACCCTAGTAAAAATGACTACCCTTCCAATCCTCGACTTCGGCGATGTCATCTACAAAATAGCTTCCAATACACTACTCAACAAACTGGATGCAGTCTATCACAGTGCCATTCGTTTTGTTACCAAAGCCCCTTATACCACCCACCACTGTGACCTGTATGCTCTAGTTGGCTGGCCCTTCCTACATATTCGTTGACAGACCCGCTTGCTCCCGGTCATCTATAAGTCTATGCTAGGTAAAGCTCCGCCTTATCTCAGCTCACTGGTCACGATAACAACACCCACCCATAGCTCGCGCTCCAGCAGGTATATCTCACTGGTCATCCCCAAAGCCAACACCTCCTTTGGCCGCCTTTACATCCAGTTCTCTGCTGCTAGTGACTGGAACAAAATGCAAAAATCGTTGAAACTGGAGACTTATATTTCCCTCCCTAACTTTAAACATGAGCTATCTGAGCAGCTAACCGATCGCTGCAGCGGTACATAGTCCATGTGTAAATAGCCCACCCAATCTACCTACCTTATACACATATTGTTTTTATTTACTTTTCTGCTCTTTTGCACACCACTATCTCTATTTGCACATCATCATCTGCTCATTTATCACCCCAGTGTTAATCTCCATTGTTCATAGATCACCAATCAAGTTAAGATATATAACTTTCAAAATATATCTTGAAAACTTGATTGCTCACATGCAAAACATTTTGGGACTAAATTAACAATGTACTAATGAAACAAATACCAGAAGATAGTTTTGGGGACTCATTCTGAATGGTTAAGGTTAGGGTTAAGGTTTGGGATACGTTTAAAACAAAACAAATAAACACACAACCATCTGAACCAGGGTCATGGAATTACGCCCACCCGCCCCACTCTCGTCCGCAACGCCCTTACAAAACCCAAACTTACTTGATGGTAATAGCGCTCACTGTAGCCCCTGGTGGCACGTTTTGAAGGCATTCCCGACTTCTCAGGACATGGGAAGACATCTAATTTCGAAGTCACTCTTACCTTGATCATATCAACCACTCAATTCAAGACCATGTCAACCCACTGAGGTAAAGCCTAGACATCAGCTTTGTATAAAGGCGAGACTCAGATGCAGACACGGGAGATGGTTTGAGTCTTTGATATTTATTAATAATCCAAAAGGGGTAGGCAAGAGAATGGTCGTGGAGAGGCAAAAGGACAAAACCAGTTCAGAGTCCAGGAGGTAGAGTGTGGCAGGCAGGCTCAAGGTCAGGGCTACAGACTGGTCAGGCAGGTGGGTACAGAGTCCAGAAAACAGGCAAGGGTCAAAACCGTGAGGGCTAGAAAAAGAGAATAGAAAAGACAGCACGGGGAAAACACACTGGTTGACTTGGAACATACCCGATGAACTGGCACCGACAAACAGAAAGCACAGGTTTAAATACCCAGGGGATAATGGGGTAGATGGGTGACACCTGAAGGGGGTGGAGACAAGCACAGGGACAGGTGAAACAGATCAGGGTGTGACACTTTGGGAGTTATTAGTCTTAGGCAAGGCATATGAGTCTTTGGCAAGGCTATTCAATACAAATAGGTAATGAGTTGTTGGAGGTAGAAGGATAGTTTTGAGGGGGAGAACAGAGGGCTAGCTTTTAAGAGAGAGGGCTAGTTTGTGTATACTTGGCTGATAATTCACTGTAAGACTTACTTCATCATAGCTCCATAGTTGGAAAGCACCATGCAACTAAAGCCCAGGCTTAACACACTCTTCCCCACAGGAAAATCAGAGCTTATAGCCTGGCCTGGATCTAAGACCAGAGCATGTCCCCCAGACTCAATGCAAGGAACGGTCACACATACACACATGCATGCAAACGCACACACACGCACGCACACACACTCCCAATATTCACACTGGTGACACAATCATGTATTCCTTACCCAGAGCTCCCCTCCCCTTACCACCAGCTGATATCCTTTATCCCCCTTTCTCCCAGGGCCACTCTCACATCTGTCCAATATTTCTCCTGTTTTCCGTGTGTGTGTGTGTGTGAGAGAGAGAGAGAGAGAGAGAGAGAGAGAGAGCAAATGAGTAGTGGTGAAATGTGGTCAACATGTGTGTTGGCTGAGCTCCCTGAGCCCATTATGGTCTCTGAGTCACTTATGAATTAATAATATAATAATTCATAACATAATAATACGGCACTAGCTCCTCCTGCTCCTCCACCATTAGGGTCGTCACAGTCAACGCTGTGAGGTCTCCAACCAGATGGTCTCCATCCATTTAGATATTCATCAGACACTCTTCTCCCCATCTCCACCTCTCATAACCCCTCCCCTTTAGGGGAAAAATTAGTCATGAATTAGTGATGAGGTCATATTCCTAAGACTGAGGAGACGTATCAATTATTATCTGTATTGTAGCGAATGGCGTCAGTTCAACGCCTTCAGCTGGTCTTCAATCTAAGTCTCCCAGCCCATAAACAAAGCCTGTAAACTTGCTAACCACTGCTCCAATAGGGTTAACGTCCTCAGAGTTGTTATAATAGTATCAATTAAAAACATTTATTTTGCTTTGTGTGTTTGGCTGACTTGACATAGCCTACCATTCAGGAGTGAGACTCTCTGCTTGCTTTCCGAGCCTCACTAAACCTTTTCAATAACCACCCGGTCTGAATATCTGATACACTCAACATTTGTTTTTCAAAACCCTGATGTCTGTCATGGCCCATACAGGAGAGACAGACAGAGATCTGTTCGGGCCGGTCTGAGCGTTGGAGTTGGTTGCGTGCCCTACCTTCAGCTTTAGCGAGCTAGCGTTAGCACCTCGCTGTAAAGTGTTTGGCCTGGCTGGGAGTAAATTATATCAGTTCTCGGAAGCAAACATAGGCATGCTAATGGGGAGAATAGTTGACACCCAAATAAGCAGTCTAATGTGAGAGACCTGTGTTTACGAGAATCGCTGGATAGAAACCCAATGAGAAGCCAAGAGCAGAACCGACGGCTAGACATAGAGAGAGACTGTGTTGCTGTAGATACTGTATTCATATTCACGTAACACTGTATTACAGACAATGGTGATCCGAATTAAATCCTATTTAATTTTTCCAAAGGAAGAGGTACAATGTAATCTAAATCAGATGGCTAACAAAAGGGGGGCTGGAGAACAGCTGTAAGACTGTCAGATCTAGCCCGTCAGATCCACTGATAAGACTGGATGATGCAGCACTGGATAAGACTGGATGATGCAGCAAGGCCAGGGTCTGTAAGAGAGGGTGGAATGGTTCTACAGGTTCAGGAAGAGAACCCTGTCTGTCCAGTGTGTTTGAGACTTCTTTGATCTCCTCTCTTCCTCTCAGCTCTGTTCTGACTGTTCCAGGAGAGCCCTTCTGGAGCCACTCTCCTTCAGCTCTGCCTTGGATCTCACTCTCCTGTGTTAACAGCCCCTCCATTGCCCGTAAAACTAACCTCAAACCTTCACTTTCTTTCTATCGTTTTCTGTTTGTTTCTCTCATTCCCACTTTATTTTTTGAAATAAATGTTTCTCTCTACCTCCCTCCTTGTCTCCGTTTCTCCCTCTGTGTTCTGTTGTCTCTTCCTTTGTTCATCTTCCTTGTCCATATTATGCCATTGTCTGTCTCATTCTTTCTATATCGCCTCTTTCTTGTCTTTCTCTCTCTCCATCTTTTTATAAAGTAAGCTGGTGATTCAACATTATACAGTACATGCCAGCTACCAGAGCAAGTGAAATCACTGCAACACTTAACAAAGCGATCCAGTCAGTTTTAGACTGTGTGGCAAGTAATAAAATAGTCCTAAATATTTGAAAAACTAAAAACACTGTTTTTGGGACAAATCATTCTATCACGTTCGTTGAATGGAGGAGAACAAGGCGCAGAGTGATGTGAATACATTCTTCTTTTTAATAGAAACACTAAACAAACTTTACAAAACAACAAAACAAACGTGAAGCTCGTTATATAAACAAGTGCAGTCACATGGCAACTAACCATAGACAATAACCCACAAAATACCCAAGGAATATGGCTGCCTAAATATGGTTCCCAATCAGAGACAACGATAAACAGCTGCCTCTAATTGAGAACCAATATAGGCAACCATAGACAAACATAACACCTAGACTAGTGAACACCCATAGACATACAAAACCCCTAGACAGGGCCAAACTCCCGGCCACACACCTAACCCTATATGGGAGGGTCTGGGGGGGCATAACTCCGAGGTGGCGGTTCTGGCTCGGGACGTGGACCCCGCTCCACTTCTGACTCGTCACACTTACTTAATGTCTCTGGAGCGGGAACCCTCACCACCGACCACAGACTAGAGGATGCCACTGGACTGATGGTCGAGTCTGGAGTGAGTGGCGCCTCTGAATTGCAGGAAGACTCTGGCGGATCCGGACTGTGACCCGTCATGGTAGGTTCCGGACTGTGGCCCGTCATGGTAGGAAGGAGACTCTGGCGGATCCAGACTGTGACCCGTCATGGTAGGTTCCGGACTGCGACCCGTCGTGGTAGGTTCCGGACTGTGAACCGTCGAGGTAGGTTCCGGACTGCGACCCGTCGTGGTAGGTTCCGGACTGCGACCCGTCGTGGTAGGCTCCGGACTGCGACCCGTTGTGGTAGGTTCCGGTCTGCGGCCCGCCGTAGGAGGTTCCGGTCTGCGGCCCGTCGTAGGAGGTTCCGGCCTGCGGCCCGTCTTAGGAAGTACTGACGCTGGACGCTCTGGACTGGGTACTGTTGACGGACGATCTGGACTGGTTACTGTCGACAGACGCTCTGGACTGGCGAGGCGCACTGTAGGCCTGGTGCACTGATGGTACTGGGCTGGGGACACGCACCTCAGGGCGAGTGCGAGGAGCAGGAACAGGGCGTACAGGGCTCTGGAGACGCATAGGAAGCCTGGTGCCTGGTGTTGGCACTGGTGGTACTGAGCTGGGGAGGCGTACTGGAGGTCTGGAGTGTAGAGCTGACACAACCCATTCTGGCTGGATGTTTATACTTGCCCTGCAAATGTCCTGGTCCATAAAGGTATACTGGAGACCAGGAGTGCTGAGCCAGCACCCTCCTTTCTGTCTGGATGCCCATTCTAGCCCGGCAAATGTGAGGAGCTGGAATAGAGCGCACCGGGCTACAAATGCGCACTGGAGACACCGGGCATTCCACCGCATAACACGGTGCCATACCAGTAACAAGCTCCCCACGGTAAGCACGAGGAGTTGGCTTAGGTCTTCGACCTGACTCAGTCAATCTCCTCGTGTGCCTTCACCCAAAAAAATCTTGGGGCTGCCTCTCAGGCTTCCGTGCTAGCCATGTACCCTCAAAACGTCACCGTTCCTCCTGTGCTTTCTCCACCTGCTTCCATTGCAGAGTCCTAAAAAATCTTGGGGCTGCCTCTCAGGCTTCCGTGCTAGCCATGTACCCTCAAAACGTCACCGTTCCTCCTGTGCTTTCTCCACCTGCTTCCATTGCAGAGTCCTTTCCCCTCGGTACTTCTCCTCGTAGTATCACCGCTCAGCTTTTGCTGCCTCTAATTCCCCCTTTGGATGGCGATACTCCCCCGGCTGTGTCCAGGGTCCTGCTCCATCCAGTATTTCCTCCCAGGTCCATTTCCCCATTAATTCGCTGTTCCTCTTTATCACGCTGCTTGGTCCTTGTTTGGTGGGTTATTCTGTCACGTTCATTGAATGGAGGAGACCAAGGCGCAGCGTGATGTTAATACATTCTTCTTTTTAATAACAAAGAAACACAAACAAACTTTACAAAACAACAAAATGAACATGAAGCTATATACAGTGCCTTGCGAAAGTATTCGGCCCCCTTTTGCCACATTTCAGGCTTCAAACATAAAGATATAAAACTGTATTTTTTTGTGAAGAATCAACAACAAGTGGGACACAATCATGAAGTGGAACAGCATTTATTGGATATTTCAAACTTTTTTAACAAATCAAAAACTGAAAAATTGGGCGTGCCGAATTATTCAGCCCCTTTACTTTCAGTGCAGCAAACTCTCTCCAGAAGTTCAGTGAGGATCTCTGAATGATCCAATGTTGACCTAAATGACTAATGATGATAAATACTATCCACCTGTGTGTAATCAAGTCTCCGTATAAATGCACCTGCACTGTGATAGTCTCAGAGGTCCGTTAAAAGCGCAGAGAGCATCATGAAGAACAAGGAACACACCAGGCAGGTCCGAGATACTGTTGTGAAGTAGTTTAAAGCCGGATTTGGATACAAAAAGATTTCCCAAGCTTTAAACATCCCAAGGAGCACTGTGCAAGCGATAATATTGAAATGGAAGGAGTATCAGACCACTGCAAATCTACCAAAACCTTGCCGTCCCTCTAAACTTTCAGCTCATACAAGAAGAAGACTGATCAGAGATGCAGCCAAGAGGCCCATGATCACTCTGGATGAACTGCAGAGATCTACAGCTGAAGTGGGAGACTCTGTCCATAGGACAACAATCAGTCGTATATTGCACAAATCTGGCCTTTATGGAAGAGTGGCAAGAAGAAAGCCATTTCTTAAAGATATCCATAAAAAGTGTTGTTTAAAGTTTGCCACAAGCCACCTGGGAGACACACCAAACATGTGGAAGAAGGTGCTCTGGTCAGATGAAACCAAAATTGAACTTTTTGGCAACAATGCAAAACGTTATGTTTGGCGTAAAAGCAACACAGCCCATCACCCTGAACACACAATCCCCACTGTCAAACATGGTGGTGGCAGCATCATGGTTTGGGCCTGCTTTTCTTCAGCAGGGACAGGGAAGATGGTTAAAATTGATGGGAAGATGGATGGAGCCAAATACAGGACCATTCTGGAAGAAAACCTGATGGAGTCTGCAAAAGACCTGAGACAGGAACGGAGATATGTCTTCCAACAAGACAATGATCCAAAACATAAAGCAAAATCTACAATGGAATGGTTCAAAAAAAACATATCCAGGTGTTAGAATGGCCAAGTCAAAGTCCAGACCTGAATCCAATCGAGAATCTGTGGAAAGAACTGAAAACTGCTGTTCACAAATGCTCTCCATCCAACCTCACTGAGCTCGAGCTGTTTTGCAAGGAGGAATGGGAAAAAATGTCAGTCTCTCGATGTGCAAAACTGATAGAGACATACCCCAAGCGACTTACAGCTGTAATCGCAGCAAAAGGTGGCGCTACAAAGTATTAACTTAAGGGGGCTGAATAATTTTGCACGCCCAATTTTTCAGTTTTTGATTTGTTAAAAAAGTTTGAAATATCCAATAGTGTCGTTCCACTTCATGATTGTGTCCCACTTGTTGTTGATTCTTCACAAAAAAATACAGTTTTATATCTTTATGTTTGAAGCCTGAAATGTGGCAAAAGGTCGCAAAGTTCAAGGGGGCCGAATACTTTCGCAAGGCACTGTATAAACAAGTGCAGACACTGGAAACTAACCATAAACAATAACCCACGAAATACCCAAGGAATATTGCTGCCTAAATATGGTTCCAAATCAGAGACAACAATAAACAGCTGCCTCTAATTGAGCACCAGTCTAGGCAACCATAGACATACATAACACCTGGACTAGTAAACACCCATAGACATACAAAACCTCTAGACAGGACCAAAAACACATACATCACCCATGTCACACCCTGACCTAACCAAAATAATAAAGAAAACAAAGAATACTAAGGTCAGGGCATGACACATTCACTAAACCTGAACTAAATCTTGTAATGAATAATGTGGCAATTGAGCAAGTTGAGGAGACTAAACTGCTTGGTGAAACCCTGAATTGTAAACTGTCATGGTCAAAACATATTAATGCAACGGTAGCTAAGATGGTGAGAACAAGTCAACTAGAGGCCCTAGCTTTGTCGCACCTGGACTACTGCCCAGTCATATGGTCAAGTACCACAAAGAGGGACAGAGCAGCATGGATGGCCCTTGAATGTACACAGAGAGCTCACATCAATGACATAAATGTCAAACTCTCCTGGTTTCAAAGTAGAGGAGATATTAACTGCATCACTACTTGTCTTTGTGAGAGGTATCGACTTGTTGATAGCAACAAGCTGTCTGTTAAAACGACTAATAACAGCTTAGACTCCCATGCATATCCCACAAGACATGTCACCAGAGGTCAGTCGATTCACAGTCCCAATTCCAGAGTGGACTCTGGAACTCTATTCCACATCTAGTAAGCAATGAAATTAGATTAAAAAAACAGATAAAACTGCACCTTTATTGAACAATAAGGACAGTGAGGACACACACACACACGCACAAGTCAAATTAAATCAAGCTTTATTTATACAGCATATTTCAGACATTCTTCACAGAAAAAAAATAAACATAAAAACAAAAGAAAGTACAAAAAATGAATGACTAAAATGCACCCTAAGGAAAAGCAAAGCTAAAAAGGTGTGTTTTAACATCTTATTTAAATATGTCCACAGATTCATCCCAACTCAGGTTGTCTGCCAGGCTATTCAAGAGGCTGGGGGCTTAATAACTAAAGGCTGCCTCTCCATGCCTCTTGTTCCTAGGCTTTGGGATAGTTAAAAGGCCAGTGCCAGAAGACCTGAGGGCCCTACTAGGTACATAACTTAAAAGCATGGCTGACATATCTTTGGGTGCACAATGATTTAATAACCAATAGAAAATGAATTCTAACACTCACAGTCAGCCAGTTCAGAGACCTTAAAAACGATTTGTACTCTCCGTCTGGTCTTGGTCAGTACCCGTGGTGCAGCATTCTGTATGTTTTGCAGTTGACCAAGTGCTTTCTTGGGTAGACCAGACAGGAGAGCATTACAGTAGTCAAGCCAGATTGTAATAAATTAGTGTCTCTGTATCATCCTAAGAAAGAAACGACCGCACCTTGGTAATGGTCCTCAGATGTTAAAAAGCTATTTTGGTCACATTCCTAATGTGTGGTTCAACATTTTGTTCAGAATCAACAATAACACTTAGGTTTTTTAACCTGGTGTTTTATCTTTATTGCCTGTAAATTAAAATGTAATAATTTACCTGTGGAAATAAAATCCTCTAGTGACACAGAAATGTAAAGTTGTGTATCGTCTGCGTGGCAGTAAAAATGTAAGCTGTGCTTTCTGAAAAAGCTGCCAAGAGGTTACATATATAAACTGAACAGTACCGGACCCAAAATCAAACCTTGTGGAATACCACATGAGATATGTACTTTCTCTGAGGTACAGTGCATTTAGAAACTGTTCAGACCACTTTCCCTTTTTCCATATTTTGTTACATTACAGCCTTATTCTAAAATGGATTAAACAAAAAATGTTTCTCATCAATCTATACACAATACCCCATGTTGACAAAACAAAAACAGGTTTTTAGAAATGTTTACTAATTTAAAAAACAGAAATACCTTAAGTATTCAGACCCTTTGCCATGAGACTCGAATGGAGCTAAGGTGCATCCTGTTTCCATTTATCATCCTTGAGATGTTTCTACAACTTGATTGGAGTACAACTGAGATAAATTAAATTGACTGAACATTATTTGAAAAGGCACACAGCTGTCTATATAAGGTCCTACAGTTGGCAGTGCATGTCAGAGCAAAAACTAAGCAATGAGGTTGAAGACATTGCCCCTAGAGCTCAGAGACAGGATTGTGTCCATTCACAGATCTGGGGAAGGGTACCATAAAAATTCTGCAGCCTTCATCATTCTTAAATGGAAGATGTTTGGAACCACCAAGACTCTTCATAGAGCTGTCCGCCCGGCAAAACTGAGCAATTGTGGGAGAAGGGCATTGGTCAGGGAGGTGACCAAGAATCCGATGGTCACTCTGGCAGAGCTCCAGGGTTCCTCTGTGAAGTAGGGAGAACCTTCCAGAAGGACAACCATCTCTGCCGCACTCCACCATTCAGGCCTTTATGGTAGAGTGGCCACTTCTCAGTGAAAGGCACATGACAACCCGCTTGGAGTTTACCAAAATGCACTTAATGGACTCTCAGACCATGAGAAACAAGATTATCTGGTCTGATGAAAGCAAGCTTGAACTCTGTGGCCTGAATACCAAGACTCAAGTCTGGAAGAAACGGTGAAGCATGGTGGTGGTAGCATCATGGTGTGAGAATGTATTTCAGCAGGAGACTAATCAGGATCGAAGGAAAGATGAATGGAGCAAAGTACAGAGAGATCCTTGATGAAAACATGCTCCAGAGCGCTCAGGACCTCAGACTGATGCGAAGGATCACCTTTCAACAGGACAATGAACCTAAGCACACAGCCAAGAGAACTCAGGAGTGGCTTTAGGACAAGTCTCTGAATATCCTTGAGTGGCCCAGCCAGAGCCAGGACTTGAACCCAATCAAACATCTCTGGAGAGACCTGAAAATAGATATGCAGTGATGCTTCCCATCCAACCTGACAGACCTTGAGAGAGAAGGAAAATGGGAGAACCTCCCTAAATAAAGGTGTGTCAAGCTTTTAGCCTCATACCCAAGAAGACTCTGAAGGCTGTAATCGCTGCCAAAGGTGCTTCAACAAAGTACTGAGTAAAGCGTCTGAATACTTATGTAAATTTAATATTTCACCTTTTTCTTATATATATTTACAAGCATTTAAAAAAAGATACCTTGTCATTATGAGGTATTGTGTGTAGATTGAAGAGGTGAAAAAACAAAGTGATAACATGCTATAGAAAGTTTTGCATATGTATTGAAAAATAAATACAGAAATAAACTCATTTACATAAGTATACACACCCCTGAATCAATACTATGTAAAACCACCTTTTGCAGCAATTACAGCTGTAAGTCTTTCTGGGAAAGTCTCTAAGAGCTTTCCACGCCTGGATTGTGCAACATTTTACCATTATTCTTTGTCAAATTGGTTGTTGATTATTACTAGCCTGTCATTTTCAGGTCTTGCAATATATTTTCAAGTAGGTTTAATTAAGTAAAAAACGTAACTCCGCCACTCAGGAACATTCACTGTCTTCCTGGCAAGTAACTCCAGTGTAGATTTGCTCTTGTGTTTTAGGTTATTCTCCTGCTGAAAGGTGAATTCCTCTCCCAGTGTCTGTTGGAAAGCAGACTGAACCTATCAAGTTTTAGGGAAGACCCAGATGCAGGCAGTGTGGAGGTAACAAAAGTGTATTACTAGAACAGGGGGCAGGCAAAATGACAGGTCAAGGGCAGGCAGAGGTCAAAACTGTGAAAACTGGAAAACAGGAACTAGAAAAAGACAGGGGCAAGGGGGAAAACGCTGGTAGGCTTGACGAACAAAACAAATTGGCAATAGACAAACAGAGAACACAGGTATAAATACACATGGGATACTGAGGGGAGATGGGAGACACCTGGTGGGGAGTGGAGACAAGCACAAAGACAGGTGTAACAGATCAGGGTGTGACAGAACCAGGTTTTTCTCTAGGATTTTGCCTGAGTTTCGCTCCATTCCGTTTCTTATTTATTCTGAAAAACTCCCAGTCCTTATTGGATTTTCCCAAATCATAACACTTTTTATTTGGGACAAAAAGTGAATTGCTTTGCCACATTTTTTACAGTATTATGTTGGTGCCTTGTTGTAAACAGGATGCATGCTTTGGAATATATTTAGTCTGTACAGACTTCCTTCTTTTCACTCTTTTGATTAGGTTAGTATTGTGGAGTAACACACAATGGTTTTGATCTATCAGCTTTCTCCTATCACATCCATTAAACTCTGTAACTGTTTTAAAGTCACCATTTGTCTCATGGTGAAATCCTTGAGCAGTTTCCTTTCTCTATGGCAACT
Source organism: Oncorhynchus masou masou (assembly GCF_036934945.1). Classification (NCBI taxonomy): domain Eukaryota; kingdom Metazoa; phylum Chordata; class Actinopteri; order Salmoniformes; family Salmonidae; genus Oncorhynchus; species Oncorhynchus masou. The sequence continues at coordinate 15,380,079 of NC_088232.1, forward strand.
GAGTTAGGAAGCTATCTATCAATAGGTGCCCTACTTTGTGAGGCATTGGAAAACCTCCCTGGTCTTTGTGGTTTAATCCATATTTGAAATTCACTGCTTGACTGAATCAGAACCACTGGCAGGAAACACATAAAGGAGGATCTGGGGCCGCATCGGAAAAAATAGACGACACTGCGCAATGCGTAAAGATCTACTTCGGCCCTGCCGAAAATGTCTCATACCTCGGAGAGCCTCTACTCCTGAGAAAGAGGGTCCCTGGAAAAAAGACCCTTGGACACGTGTCGCCCAAAGCAAAAGCAAGTGCGCACTTCTCCGCAGCAATAGGGAGCAAGCCAAGTTTAGGAGGGAGAGATACACGCCGTTCTGTCGGCGTGCATCTATTGACATATTGTCAGTTATGACCAGCACGAATAGAGTTGCCTTCGTACATCGCAGCCCACCCTCGGGCAGATGTCTCTGTCATTGTCACCTTTCCGGATACAATTTACCTCGTGGGAGCCCCCTGACAATAGCAGAGGATCCCACCAATGTGCCATGGCCCATAGGCCAGACAGGGACAACCGAAGCGACCAGCTAAGGCTACGAGATGCGTCAAATTTGAGTGGCTAACACTCAGTGCTAGAAGGGTCGTATCAACAATAGCCCCACCCTCCATGGGGATAGAAAAGCGTGATACGCTAGTGAGTCTAGCTCGAGACCCAGAAACCGAATGCAGTGAGATGGAATCAGACAGCTCTTTTTTCTGGTTTCTTATGAAACCTAGAGACTGAATACTGGACAGTAGCATGGATGTATGCAACACTGCAGGTCCCCTCGACTACCTGCCCTCCAGGACACCTACACCACCCGATGTTACAGGAAGGCCATAAAGATCATCAAGGACAACAACCACCCGAGCCACTGCCTGTTCACCCCGCTATCATCCAGAAGGCGAGGTCAGTACAGGTGCATCAAAGCTGGGACCGAGAGACTGAAAAACAGCTTCTATCTCAAGGCCATCAGACTGTTAAACAGCAACCACTAATATTGAGTGGCTGCTGCCAACACACTGACTCAACTCCAGCCACTTTAATAATGGGAATTGATGGGAAATGATGCAAAATATATCACTAGCCACTTTAAACAATGCTACCTTATATAATGTTTACATACCCTACATTATTCATCTCATAGGTATACGTACAGTGCCTTGCGAAAGTATTCGGCCCCCTTGAACTTTGCAACCTTTTGCCACATTTCAGGCTTCAAACATAAAGATATAAAACTGTATTTTTTTGTGAAGAATCAACAACAAGTGGGACACAATCATGAAGTGGAACGACATTTATTGGATATTTCAAACTTTTTTAACAAATCAAAAACTGAAAAATTGGGCGTGCAAAATTATTCAGCCCCCTTAAGTTAATACTTTGTAGCGCCACCTTTTGCTGCGATTATAGCTGTAAGTCGCTTGGGGTATGTCTCTATCAGTTTTGCACATCGAGAGACTGAATTTTTTTCCCATTCCTCCTTGCAAAACAGCTCGAGCTCAGTGAGGTTGGATGGAGAGCATTTGTGAACAGCAGTTTTCAGTTCTTTCCACAGATTCTCGATTGGATTCAGGTCTGGACTTTGACTTGGCCATTCTAACACCTGGATATGTTTATTTTTGAACCATTCCATTGTAGATTTTGCTTTCTGTTTTGGATCATTGTCTTGTTGGAAGACAAATGGAAGACCAGGGTTTTTTACATTTTTATATATATATATAGAATTTTTTGAAACAAGTCATTTTTTTCATTTCACTTCACCAATTTGGACTATTTTGAGTACGTTCATTACATGAAAACCAAATAAAAATCCATTTACATTACAGGTTGACATGCAACAAAATATGAAAAATGCCAAGGGGATGAATACTTTTGCAAGGCACTGTATTACTGCACTACACCCACAATAACATTTGATTTGATTTGATCCTGGTACACCAGGTTTCTCCCTTCCCATATAGACTGATACCATTCAATTCAATAATAAAAAAATGACAATACAAGTAAAAGGGGCGGCAGGGTAGCCCAGTGGTTAAAGAGTGTTGGACTAGTAACCGGAAGGTTGCAAGTTCAAACCCCTGAGCTGACTAGGTACAAATCTGTCGTTCTGCCCCTGAACAGGCAGTTAACCCACTGTTCCTAGGCCGTCATTGAAAATAAGAATTTGTTCTTAACTGACTTGCCTAGTTAAATAAAGGTAAAAAAATAAACAATAATAATTGTGTCTAGTAAAAATGTAACGCCGAGTGCCAGATCTCTCTCCAGAGATATTTATCTATGGGCTAAAAAACATAAATAAAAATGTTCGCTGGAATGGCTAATTGTTTTACATACACTACCGTCACTTAGAAATGTCCTTGTTTTTGAAAGAAATGCACATTTCCTGTCCATTGAAATCAAATCAGAATCAAATCAAATCAAATGTATTTATATAGTACATCAGCTGATATCTCAAAGTGCTGTACAGAAACCCAGCCTAAAACCCCAAACAGCAAGCAATGCAGGTGTTGAAGCATGTTGGCTAGGAAAAACTCCCTAGAAAGGCCAAAACCTAGGAAGAAACCTAGAGAGGAACAATGAGGGGTGGCCAGTCCTCTTCTGGCTGTGACGGGTGGAGATTATTACAGAACATGGCCAAGATGTTCAAATGTTCATAAATGACCAGCATGGTCAAATTATAGGTCTGGGACAGGTAGCACGTCCGGTGAACAGGTCAGGATTCCATAGCCGCAGGCAGAACAGTTGAAACTTGAGCAGCAGCACGGCCAGGTGGACTGGGGACAGCAAGGAGTCATCATGCCAGGTAGTCCTGAGGCATGGTCCTAGGGCTCAGGTCCTCCGAGAGAGAGAAAGAAAGAGAGAAAGAGAGAATTAGAAAGAGCATACTTAAATTCACACAGGACACCGGATAAGACAGGAGAAGTACTCCAGATATAACAAACTGACCCTAGCCCCCGACACAAACTACTGCAGCATAAATACTGGAGGCTGAGGCAGGATGATACCCCCAGACAGGGCCAAACGGGAAGGATATAACCCAACCCACTTTGCTAGTTTAGTTAGTTTGAGAAACAGACACCTCACAAGTCCTGAACTGGCAGCTTCATTAAATAGTGCCGGTAAAACACACCTCTCAGCGTGAACAGTGAAGAGGCGACTCCAGGATGGAGTGTTTCTCCCTCATTATTAAGGGAAAGGGGGTGCTTGGGGTGCCTCGTGGAGGAAGAACCAGGGGTGATATGGGAGCAGAGAGAGAGGGGTGGTTCTGGGGTGGATGATGTGAGGTATTATTTAGGGGAGTGATCAGGGCCCAGGGCAGCACCTGACTTGGCTGGTGTAGCGTCAGCCCTCCTCCTGGGGCAGGCATCCTCGCAACACCTAATGTGGAGGCAATTATATTATTACAGCTCCAGATGGCAATTACACAGCCAGATAGCTATTCTGTGATAAGCTTACAAGACTCTGGTGTGCTACACTCACTTTCTCTGCCCTATTCAAATCTCTCTCTTAGCTTGATTAAAGTTTTTCTCTGTCTGAGCTCAATTTCTCTCTCTCACTTTCTCTCTCTCGGATTCAAAGTTGCTTTCTTTCTCTCCTTCTACATTCGTCTCTCGCTTTCTTGTTTACCCTTCACTCAGTCTCTCTCGCTCACACTCTCTCTCTCTCATTCATCGTAAACATGAATGCCAAATGATCTTCTTTCATTTCTCTAACCTCTACAACCTGTAAGCCTGAACATAAACACCAGTGGGACTAACAACTTGTGGCAAAGTTAAATTTATTATATTTTGTCACAGCACATTTATAAGTCACAGAGAAGAATGCTGAGCAGTTGTTTGATTGAGGGTTACATGGTGTGGTGTGTTGTTAGAGAGCAGTGTTTCTCAACCTTTATTGTGATCTCTGAGATTACGGCTGTTATTAAAGGCAATGTTACCGAGTAAGTGAAGATCGCATCAAGGTAAACGCTGCAGATGTCGTCTCAATAGAAATTACCTTTAATGGTAAAGTGAGCTAACACGGCTCTAGCGAATCTAGGCCTAACACTAGCAATTGAGAACTGATTAAATCGTTGTTAGCTAACCATCTGAGGGACTGGTTAGAAACAGTAACAGTCCACATACTAGGGGTATGATTAATCTTCATATGATTAATTTCAATAAATACTATACAAAAAATGTATCTAAGACCGAAATAAAAAAAATGACATATGCTGAAAAAAGTACATACCCTTTACAATTAGCTATAAAAACGGAACAATTTACAAAGATGTTGGTACACTGCACTGTGTATTACATACAGTATATATTTCATTATGAGTTTGTATATACATGTATATTATTTACTTATGCTTTTAAATAAAGTGCCTTTCTTAAAAAAAAACATGTTTTCAAAAATGATACCTTATCTTTTCAAAAGAAAATATTCCTGATAAAAAAAGGATTGCAACGTATACTTTTAAATGTAAGGCCAAGACGAGACAGCTCCAAAAAGACTAAAGTATTTTTTCCATGACAAAAACAACAAAGAATGTTTCGAATTGAGAAACAGCATTGAAGTTGGCCAATGATAAATAGCACAATGAAACACGTTGCCAACTGCAGTGTACTAGGAACATTTCTCCCATAAACCCATGAACTTTAAAACAGATGGTTTTGCATCATCATCACCCCATTGGTTTGGAAGAAAAGTAAACACAATCATTGTATAATCGTTGCACTTTATTCCCTTCTCACAAGCTCTATCACCTTAACATTTCCCTTTGCTAATTAGGTAAAAGGTCCAACAATGAGACAGAATCTGTAAGGTACATGGAAAAGAGTCAAGCAATTCATACTGTGCTGAGTGGATTTAACAGTGGCCATTGAAAAATAGTCTGTTTCATACTGTACAGAAACACTGTACAGAGAAAGAGAGAGGGCAAGAAGGAGAGGTGGCCCTGGCTTGCTTTCAAAATAAAATAACTTTGAGAATCAGGCCAATGTCAATACTTTCTAAGAAACAGTTCTGATAGCCAGCCTTCCTTCCATCCCTCTCTCTTTTCCTCTTCTCTCTCCTTCTCTCCCGTTTCCTCTGTAGCCATACTTTACTCAGCACTCCTACAGAACACACATACACAGATATCTATCTACTGCAGCGGAGGCTCTTCCTCAGAGGAGGGGAGGACCATCCTTCTCAGTCATTTAATGGAAAAGAGTGAAAAGTTCTAAAGGTTATCCTTTTAAGATGATACTATACTAAATATATTCACGTCACCAAATAACTGATTAAAACACACTGTTTTGCAATGAAGGTCTACAGTAGCCTCAACAGCACTCTCTGGGGTAGCACCATGTTGTAGCCGGTGGACAGTTATTTTCCATCCTCCTCTGGGTACATTGACTTCAATACAAAACCTAGAACAATGGATTAGAGTGATTCGTTAAGAAATCATTCACTGACTTTTTTTTGTTGAGTGCAAAAATTAAGGAGAAGCAGCAGAGAGAGCGAGAGCTAGCTCTATTTCTTTTTTTTCATTTTCTTTTTACTTTCATTCACTTAGCTAGCTAATTCAGTTAGCTAATTTAGCCTACTCAAACACCCGGCACAAACAGAAGCATGCTATTTATGTTAGCTATCTGGCTAAGGCTATCCAATACTGGAACTCTTCCAAGTCAAGGTAAGCGGTTTAATTAATTTATTGCCACGAGGCCCACCGGTGTAACTGCTAAACTGCTTGCTGTACACTGTACTGCGTGATTGTAGAGGGTTTACTAACACGTTAGTTCTAGTAGCTATGTTGACTATGACGTTAGCTAATATGATGACAACGATGTAGGCTGTGTGTAGTGGTTAGCGATTATGGTATGAAGGTTTGGCTTGGAAAGTTTAATTTTGCATGGCCACAGACAGCTGTTGTGCACTGAAAGGGAAAAGGTGAGGGGAGGATAGCACATAGATGCGAGAAGGAATTATACAATGAGCAAAGTGATGATTCTGTTTGTATGTGGCTGCTATGAAAGTGAACTGTGTGTGCGGGGGATCAGGGGTGTATTCATTCAGAAGATTTTGTTGAAAAACGTTTCTTAAACGGAAATAAACGGAACAAAACGGGGATAAACCTACCTGAATTTGTCCAATAGAAACTTGCAGCTGTTTGGACTAATGATTACACCCTAGATTAGCTATATTCAGGCAAGAGTGTGCAAGGCGGTATTGAATGTGTCACTGTCTGTCACCTTGATTACTCCAATTTGTCTCTCGATCTGTTAGAAACTTTCATTCATAGACTAGGTTGTAGCAACCTCATGATATATATAGGGAAAATTCAAGTATCATGTAGCCTAAACCTATTCATGTTACATTGAATGGAATATGAATGACAGTCATCCAATATGCTTTAATAGAAATAAGGCCATGCGCATAAAAAAAAGGTCCTCCCTAATCTTAAATGGCACCATCCGCCACTGATCTACTGAATATAGACTAGGCCCCTCTAGCCCTTTAGAAATACACACACCGTGACTAGATAGTATTAGAAACACAATCATTCAGAACTTAGAGGTCCTCTGAAAAACATACACGCTTGCATGTGCATACACACAACACAGAGTACATTCCTAGGACAGAGAGATATGCTGTGAGGGTCAGTGGAGGCTGCTGAGGAGAGGACAGCTCATAATAATGGCTGGAATGGAGTGTAATGGCTGGAATAGAGTGAATGGAATGGTATCAAACACATGAAAACCATTATTACTACGAGTAGTCCTCCCCTCAGCAGCCTCCACTGGGTGTAGTGGGTGTAGTGTAGTGTAATGTGATGGTGAAACCTGAGGCAGCAGCAGGCAGGCTGGAGAGCCATGCAGCAGTGTGAGTCTGAGCTGTTAATGCCATGAGGATTCAGGGGGTTTTCACAGCTGGGCCCCAATGGAAGATGAACCCAGTGTAGTGTGAAGGTATCCATTACTCCATGCCAAACACAGTCAGAATGGACTCAATTAAAGAGGGACTTCATCCCAAATAGTACCCTATTCCCTTTATAACGCACTACTTTTGACCAGGGCCCTGCCCATAGGGTTCTGGTCCAATACAGTGCACTATATAGAGATTAGGCTGCCATTTGGGACAAATTCCCTCTTTAATTGAGTCCATTCTGACTGTGTCTGGCATGAAGTAATGGATACCTTCCAGGGACTGTGGATGGTTAACTGGTCATATCCCAACATACACTCCTCATATGAATCACTGCATTACTTTGTCTGTGTTCACTTGACTGTGTGTTTGGTGGTGATATGAAGCAACAATGTGATGGTCAAGGCAGTTTGAGTCCATAGGAACACATCACATTCAATGACAAGGCTTTGGATACTATTTGATTAAAATCTTCAAAATCCATGTAAAACATCACAGCACAATTGAAAAATATATGGCACATTGAAACCAAACGAGGGTGGTTTGCAGTGATAGGTGGGATGGGCTGAGAGTGGCTGAGGGGTGGGATCAAAGAGCTCATGTTCGGTAATGTATTATTGTCATGTGATTGCTATATATAAAAGTACAATGTATGTCAAATCTATATGTGCAATGTATGTACAGCAGAAATGCTGTAAAAAACAAAAAATATATTTGTGTCCTCCGAAGGGGGGGTTAAGGGGGGAAAAAGGGTGAAAAATGGCAAGGCTTTGATCAGAGAATGTGGACAAATGTTACCAGCACCGTGTCTCAACAGATGAAGGAGAACGCATTTCATACTGCTGTTTCATCTGAGAGAATTTGATGGAAAAAACATTGTTCATACCAGAGTCTGTAACGCTCTTCTCATATTATGTTCGTCAGTGTGTCTGAGTCCAACTACTACAGCCATCTGTGTTCTTATTGTGATTGGCATCTTGATGAATTGGGATCTCTGTGAAGTTTCTAAACGCTATTCGCTTAACTGGCTTCGATATGGCAGAGTGCAGGATGTTGAGGGAATACTGGAGGGCTGCCTGACTCTGTGTGTGTGTGTGTCTGTGTTTGTCTTTAGTGACGGCCCGATGACAACCTACAGAGAATTCCCCTATGCCAACTTGAGCCAGCTATTAATGGGCATGGATGAGGGCGAGGGAGAGAGAGAGGAGGGAAGGAGAAAAGGAGCAAGAAAGCTACCGGCTCCCACAGTCTCACATCAGAATTAGACTTTCATCCATGTTTCTTAAACGTCAAATTTAGAAGTTGTTCCAAATGTCAAGTTTCAAAGTGTTTAAGGTTAAGCTTAGGCATTAACTCCAAATTCTTAGGTTAGGCAATAACTCTGAATGGTTAAGGTAAGTTTGGGGGTTTGGGATACCCTTCAAAACAAAAAGACTTTCCATTGCTGGTTCTGAACTTGCAAACTTGCAACACCCAATCCCTGTCCACAACACCATAGCAAAACCAAAAACCTACTTTGGTAACAGTGCTCACTATTGCTCCTAGTGGCCGATTTACACATAATTTCCCGACATCGTCAGATGTGGATGGACATCGAACATGGACTTGTATCACGGGTGACCTGGCTGCAATTAGAGTATAAAAAAAGGGAAGCTCAGTTGTGTGGCTCAGTTGGTAGAGCATGGCTCTTGCAATGCCAGGGTTGTGGATTCATTTCCTACGGGGGACCAGTATGAAAAAGTATAACGATTGGATACACTCACTACTGTAAGTTGCTCTGGATAAGAGCATCTGCTAAATTACTAAAATGTACAAAAAAAATAAGAGAGAGTAACTGAGTGTGTAACACCAAAGGTTGTGTTTTGTTTCTGCTGTTGTCATTGCAGTGTGGAGCGGGAGAGCTGTCCATCAACACTATTCTTTCAGGACGTGTTCAGCCTCAACATCTCTCAATGGCACTCAGTCTGATAACCAGGGTTAGGATTAAGACCTTAAAACAACACCAGGCATCAAGACAGGGTGGAGGGGGAGAGTCAGCAGGTCTTGGACACCAGTGAAGGGGAGAGCTCTTCAAAGGGTTCCACTGTTTACAGAGATGTCTCTCCACTTCCCCTCTGCTCAACTCCCACTCCTCTCTGGAGAAAGGACCTCCATGCATCAACTGAGCCCAGACACCCCTCCCCTCAGCCTTCTCCTGCACCTTCACTTCTACCTCCAGCCTCACTCCATCTTCCCCCTCACCCCTAGAGAGTCCAAGTGTCTCTCTCCTTTCAAGGCCCCCTACCAAGGGTTTTCCTCTCTCCCTCTCCACCGGCAAATCTACGACTGTCTCTCCGGGTGTCTCGGGTTGCGAGGAATGCAACACCGTGACTTGTTAACAGGCGATAAAAGGAAAACATCTCAATACGATTCAATTATGGATCAGATTAAACGATGGAGCAATCCTTAGGAGGAAAACAAGCGGTATGTCTGTCGATGAGAGAGAGAAAGAGAGAGAGAGCGACAGAGAGACCTTCAACAATGTATTTTTATGTTTCCCCCAGGATTAGCTAACCATGACCCAATGCAACTTTATCTGACGGAGCATTACGGCCAAATGGCTCAGGAGGATGAGTATCTGGTCCTCTGATACTGGATATGACTGGATGAATAACACAATAGAGTTCCAGGGGTCAACATCTCCAAAGAAATATGTGGCTTGACAGGAAATAAGAAAGTAAGAAAAGCACAATGCATCTTGGGCCTGTGCTTGATCAGTCTGTTTTTTGTCTTCCGACTGGAGTGGGGCCAGGAGAGAGAGAGAGCGCTGGGGAGAGAAATAGAGAGAGATTGAGAGAGAGAGAGAGAGAGAGAGAGAGAGAGAGAGAAGGGAGAGAGAGGTGGATAGAAAGAAGACAGAGATTGTGAGAGAGAGCTTCAAGTCTAAGACAAACAACAACTAACATTCTGTGTTGAATTCATCCCCATTTTAGCAGCTTGACAGGAATTCCTTTCATGAGACATCAGAGTATTTGAGTAAATACAACACAGGCCCAATATGAGTCCAATAAATACACTATCCATGTTCCTCCATGTTCCCTCAGGGGTTCTGGAACAGCTCATGGCAACCCCTGAGCCATCCCATCCCTCTGTACCCATCCCCCCATCCATTTTCTCAATAGCAGCAGCACATGTGAGTCTATGGGGTGGTGGGTTGAGGGGTGTCAGAGAGAACTAGGACAATCTCATTGCAGTCTCTCCCTCTTTAAAATTTCCCAACGTTTACAAACCAGTGTTTTTTTCTTCTTGTTTTTTTGAGTGTAGCCCCCCCCAAAAAAACGCTCTCCAAAATTCGGACTTTCACAAGCAATAAATTACCAGTTAGAAAATAGTTGTTTTTTCTCTTCCCGTAACACCACAGTAAGTCATCCACGGGAAAGCATATTCCAATTGGCAGGTGGATTCTGATGAGTCATCCAATGAGGAAATGCTTGATGGTGATGATGTCATAACAACGCGCCATTAAGACGTGACGATCATAGAGTTTTCCCACGCACACCAGATAAGAGTATTCAACTTAAAAATAAATAAAAAAAATTAAAAAAGAGTATTCAACTTGACTCAATTTTGGATGGGTCAAGCCTGATTAGAAAAATGTAGGTGTTCACTAAACTCTGTGCCACAATGTGACCAAACATTGAATAAAGGGGAGGGGATGTCCAGGTCTCCTTTCATCCAAAGCAACTGATAGTTAACACAATATATTCAGTATGTGGCCCATGCCCAAATCCAATAGAGCCATTGGAACCACGTGTGTCTCTCCCCACTCAGGATCTCAGTACTCCTCCCCCTCTCCTCCCTCAGTACTCACGGGCCTCCTCTAGCTCAGCCTGGTACACTTCCTCTGTGGGGTTGTGGGCACACTGCAGCCCGTTGTTGGGCGGCCTCACAGAGTGGAAGCGGCTCCAGTCCCCTTTACACAGGATCCAGGGCAGCACGTCCACTTTGTAATGCAGCTCCGGTGAGAACTCCGTACTGATGAGGTTTGGCGCGCCTGCCCCTTTCCCCCGTGTGATCAGCTTCATGTGATCACCGTAGCAACAGTGCTGCGCGGCCAGCGTGGTGCTGTCGAAGGAGAGCATGGAGCGTGTGCAGAAGCGGGCGGAGGGCTTGTAGATGTCTAGCCGTTCTTTGGGGCCGGAGGCGTCACGCCAGCGGTAGGTCTTACGCAGAGTCTTGTCGAAGATGTTGACTGCGCTGTAGACGGCCTCGGACGGGTAGGAGCAGGGGCAGCTGGGTAGTTCGGTCAGCACCTGGTGGAGGTACTTCTGGAGAAAGTCGTTCTTACAGCTCAGCCACTTCTCACAGCTGTCCACGTCTGGGGAGGAGAAAAATGATACAGGAGTCAACAGATGATGAATAATCTATCAATCAATATCACAACAGTCAATAGGCCATCGACAAGGATCAATCAAGGATCAGCAGAACTCAGTTAACTATCAATAAGCACAGAAACATACACTGTAAGCACCTGCTACTGTAAGTGATGCACACATATAGAGTTGAATCGTAGCTTGAGGCACACACACAAAGCGTGAACTTTCGCACAAATCACCCATTGACATCTATGCATGATTTGTGTGAAACATCACATTTTCAATGTGTATATAAATGAAAAATGGATTCGGACCATATACATTTTCCACAACATAGAATATATACAGAATATATACCTATGAAATACTACAATGCATACTAATCACGGAAATCAACCTCTCTCTTTCAACAGCTCAGGTTTTGGCCGTAATTAAAAATTTGACTTTCGGGAAGGATTATAAGCTAAGGCAGCATTGGTAACTCTGAGGAAACCAGAGAGACTTATCAAGCATAAAGGAGTGATTTCAGCGCGTTAAAACCCATTACTTTGAACCAGGGGGCTGCAAAGCTCTCAAAGACCACGGAGAGTGAACGAGAATGGGTTCAAAAACAAAGCCATAGTCGGTGCTAGAGAATAAAATGTTGAAGGCTGCGGTCAAATTGGAACCTATTCATTATAAACATTTATGTTCCGTAGTGGATTGGGGAAAGAGCAAAAAAAAAAAACTTATGACACTTTATCTTGTTATGTTTTTGTTGCATATTCTTTGTTATTTTTGCCCAGAGTGAAAAGAGCTATCCCTTTCACTGGCCTGTGCCAGATGTAGGGAGAGCAATAAAAGACAAACTAAAAAGCCATTCAAACATTTCTTAGAGGAACAGTTGGGTTTTTCATGGGCTTTGTAACAATCTCGGTGGAGGGAGGGAGAATTCTGACTACCCCAACTGGACTCCTGCAGTCTCTCTATGATTGGAGCCCCAGTAGAACAGTTTAAACCTCCCTAAACGGAACAGACCATTAAGGCCCCCCAAATACTACGGACCGTTGGCTACAGAAAAAGGGACAACCAGCTACACACACACACACACACACACACACACACACACACACACACACACACACACACACACACACACACACACACACACACACACACACACATACACATACACATACGCATACACACACACACACACACACACACAAACACACAAACTTGTCATATACACATTTCAACAAACATACTTGTGTCAAGGGAGTCAGTGCCATTTGTTGTCTCCAGAGGTATCAGCTCAGTCACTGCTAACAGGTCATCTACAGAGAGAGGGGACACAGACACTGGTTAAGAAACCTGCTGAATGGATTGCCTCATACTGTAGGCAAAGGAAAAAAATGGTTTCTGAGTAGCTGTTGATATGACTAGGGGGGACTGTCTATGCCCAACACACACACGCGCGCACGCACTCACACTTGCACACACACCCACACCCACACACACCTTCCTGGGTAGCAGTACGAGCCTCATTGAGCATTTTAAAACAGACATGGAGCTGTGTAAACACCAGGACTCTGCAGGGGGGCAACAGAACAGGCAGCGCACTACTAAACACACTAACAGGGATCAACATCACGTTTGTCCAAGTCCAAACTGTACAGATATCAATAGCCCTGTTCTAGAAGCATCAGGCAGACCTATTAGGAAAAGCCTAATGGTACGATCGCTGTAGAACTGATCACTAATATGTGAAAGGCTGGATACGTTTTAGCCTGTTGCTTTAACACGTATAAAGTGCTTTGAAATCAGTGATCATGAAGGAAAGGCGGCACATGGAGGATGCTATTTGGAACTACTGGGACACAACCAGAGACAGGCAAGTTCTGATGACATCACACAGCCACGAAACATGGCCATTGCTGATGACATTTCATAAGTGTCTCTCTCACCTGGGCATCTGTCCAGGTCACAGGTCCGGGACTCGGTCGCCGTGCATGCGTAACCACATGAACGGATACGTTTCTGGTTGCCGTGGCCACAGGTGACACTGCATGGTGACCAGGCGCTCCACTCCTCCTCCTCGTACTCTGAGATGGAGGGATGAGAAAGAGGGAGACGGAGAGATGAGAAAGGGGGGGGGGGGGAAGGGACGGGGAAAAAAACAAAGGGTTATATTAGAGGAGTGCGGTATGTCTTTGAAGTGAGCCAAGTGAATTCCTGACCCAGCTGGTGAGAGCGTTATGCAATAAAGCAGCAACGACCAAACATGTTTGGAGTTACAGTAGAGTGTTCATCTGTCAGCACTAACATGCATACATAAACCTTCTTCAATGTGCTGGTTGTGGCAGGAACAACTGAGTATCTTAGCATCTCAGGAACAACATAGAACAAAGTAGACACCAGGAACAACTGTGTCTTGGGGCGGACCGAAAGACCACACTTCAAAAAGCTAAGGAGGCTTCAGAAAGGAGTGAGAGTCTTTTTCATGAGGCTGTAGCTGGTGGCTGTCATTAACTTCACTAGTGGTGTAGCTAATTGTTGTCATTAACTTCACTAGTGGTGTAGCTAGTGGTTGTCATTAACTTCACTAGTGGTGAAGCTAGTGGTTGTCGTTAACTTCACTAGTGGTGTAGCTAGTTGTTGTCATTAACTTCACGAGGGCTGTAGCTAGTGGCTGACATTAACTTCACTAGGGCTGTAGCTAGTGGCTGTTGTTAACTTCACTAGGGCTGTAGCTAGTGGCTGCCATTATCTTCACTAGGGCTGTAGCTAGTGGCTGCCATTAACTTCACTAGGCCTGTAGCTGGTGGCTGTCATTATCTTCACTAGTGGTGTAGCAAGTGGCTGTCATTATCTTCACTAGTGGTGTAGCTAGTGGCTGTCATTAACTTCACTAGGCCTGTAGCTAGTGACTGCCATTATCTTCACAAGGGCTGAAGCTAGAGGCTGCCATTAACTTCACTAGGCCTGTAGCTAGTGGCTGTTATTATCTTCACTAGTGGTGGAGCTAGTGGTTGTCATTAACTTAACTAGGGCTGTAGCAAGAGGCTGTTATTATCTTCACTAGTGGTGTAGCTAATTGTTGTCATTAACTTCACTAGTGGTGTAGCTAGTCGTTGTCATTAACTTCACTAGTGGTGAAGCTAGTGGTTGTCATTAACTTCACTAGTGGTGTAGCTAGTTAATAATAATAATAATATAGCCCATTTAGCAGACGCTTTTGTCCAAAGCGACTTACAAGTCGGCTGGGGCCACTACTTTTACATATGGGTGGCCCCAGCGGGAATCGAACCCACGACGCTTGGCGTTGCAAGCGCCATGCTCTACCGACTGAGCCACACAGGACCAGTTGTTGTCATTAACTTCACGGGGGCTGTAGCTAGTGGCTGCCATTAACTTCACTAGGGCTGTAGATAGTGGCTGTCGTTAACTTCATTAGGGCTGTAGCTAGTGGCTGCCATTATCTTCACTAGGGCTGTAGCTAGTGGCTGCCATTGACTTCACTAGGCATGTAGCTAGTGGCTGTCGTTAACTTCAATAGGGCTGTAGCTAGTGGCTGCCATTGACTTCACTCGGCATGTAGCTAGTGGCTGTCGTTAACTTCATTAGGGTCAAAGCTAGTGGCTGTCATTAACTTCACTAGGGCTGTAGCTAGTGGCTGTGATAACTTCACTTGTGGTGTAGCTCGTGGCTGTCGTTAACTTCACTAGGGCTGTAGCTAGTGGCTGCCATTAACGTCACTAGGGCTGTAGCTAGTGGCTGTCGTTAACTTCACTAGTGGTGTAGCTAGTGGCTGCCATTATCTTCACTAGGGCTGTAGCTAGTGACTGTTATTATCTTCACTAGTGGTGTAGCTAGTGGTTGTCATTAACTTAACAAGGGCTGTAGCTAGTGGCTGTCGTTAACTTCACTAGGGCTGTAGCTATTGGCTGCCATTAACTTCACTAGGGCTGTAGCTAGTGGCTGCCATCAACTTCACTAGGGCTGTCGCTAGTGGCTGCCATTGACTTCACTTGGCATGTAGCTAGTGGCTGTAATTAACTTCACTAGTGGTGAAGCTAGTGGTTGTCATTCATTTCACTAGTGGTGTAGCTAGTGGCTGTCGTTATCTTCACTAGTGGTGTAGCTAGTGGCTGTCATTAACTTCACTAGGGCTGTAGCTAGTGGCTGTTATTATCTTCACTAGGGCTGTAGCTAATTGTTGTCATTTACTTCACTAGTGGTGTAGCTAGTGGCTGCCATTAACTTCACTAGTGGTGAAGCTAGTGGTTGTCATTAACTTCACTAGTGGTGTAGCTAGTTGTTGTCATTAACTTCACGGGGGCTGTAGCTAGTGGCTGCCATTATCTCCACTAGGGCTGTAGCTAGTGGCTGCCATTAACTTCACTAGGCCTGTAGCTGGTGGCTGTCATTATCTTCACTAGTGGTGTAGCAAGTGGCTGTCATTATCTTCACTAGTGGTGTAGCTAGTGGCTGTCGTTAACTTCACTAGGGCTGTAGCTAGTGGATGCCATTAACTTCACTAGTGGTGTAGCTAGTTGTTGTCATTAACTTCACGGGGGCTGTAGCTAGTGGCTGCCATTAACTTCACTAGGGCTGTAGATAGTGGCTGTCGTTAACTTCATTAGGGCTGTAGCTAGTGGCTGCCATTATCTTCACTAGGGCTGTAGCTAGTGGCTGCCATCAACTTCACTAGGGCTGTCGCTAGTGGCTGCCATTGACTTCACTAGGCATGTAGCTAGTGGCTGTCGTTATCTTCACTAGTGGTGTAGCTAGTGGCTGCCATTATCTTCACTAGGGCTGTAGCTAGTGACTGTTATTATCTTCACTAGTGGTGTAGCTAGTGGTTGTCATTAACTTAACTAGGGCTGTAGCTAGTGGCTGTGATAACTTCACTAGTGGTGTAGCTAATTGTTGTCATTAACTTCACGAGTGGTGTAGCTAGTGCTTGTCATTAACTTCACGAGTGGTGAAGCTAGTGGTTGTCATTCATTTCACTAGTGGTGTAGGTAGTGGCTGTCGTTAACTTCACTAGGGCTGTAGCTATTGGCTGCCATTAACTTCACTAGGGCTGTAGCTAGTGGCTGCCATCAACTTCACTAGGGCTGTCGCTAGTGGCTGCCATTGACTTCACTTGGCATGTAGCTAGTGGCTGTCGTTATCTTCACTAGTGGTGTAGCTAGTGGCTGTCATTAACTTCACTAGGGCTGTAGCTAGTGGCTGTTATTATCTTCACTAGGGCTGTAGCTAATTGTTGTCATTTACTTCACTAGTGGTGTAGCTAGTGGCTGCCATTAACTTCACTAGTGGTGTAGCTAGTGGCTGCCATTAACTTAACTTGGGCTGTAGCTAGTGGCTGTTATTATCTTCACTAGCGCTGTAGCTAATTGTTGTCATTTAATTCACTTGTGGTGTAGCTCGTGGCTGTCGTTAACATCACTTGTGGTGTAGTTAGTGGCTGCCATTAACTTCACTAGGGCTGTAGCTAGTGGCTGTCGTTAACTTCAATAGAGCTGTAGCTAGTGGCTGCCATTGACTTCACTCGGCATGTAGCTAGTGGCTGTCATTAACTTCATTAGGTTCAAAGTTAGTGGCTGTCATTAACTTCACTAGGGCTGTAGCTAGTGGCTGTGATAACTTCACTTATGGTGTAGCTCGTGGCTGTCGTTAACTTCACTAGGGCTGTAGCTAGTGGCTGCCATTAACGTCACTAGGGCTGTAGCTAGTGGCTGTCGTTAACTTCACTAGGGCTGTAGCTAGTGGCTGCCATTGACTTCACTAGGTATGTAGCTAGTGGCTGTCATTAACTTCACTAGTGGTGTAGCTAGTGGCTGCCATTATCTTCACTAGGGCTGTAGCTAGTGACTGTTATTATCTTCACTAGTGGTGTAGCTAATTGTTGTCATTTACTTCACTTGTGGTGTAGCTAGTGGCTGCCATTAACATCACTTGTGGTGTAGCTAGTGGCTGTCGTTAACTTCAATAGGGCTGTAGCTAGTGGCTGCCATTGACTTCACTCGGCATGTAGCTAGTGGCTGTTGTTAACTTCACTAGTGGTGAAGCTAGTGGTTGTCATTCATTTCACTAGTGGTGTAGCTAGTGGCTGTCGTTATCTTCACTAGTGGTGTAGCTAGTGGCTGTCATTAACTTCACTAGGGCTGTAGCTAGTGGCTGTTATTATCTTCACTAGGGCTGTAGCTAATTGTTGTCATTTACTTCACTAGTGGTGTAGCTAGTGGCTGCCATTAACTTCACTAGTGGTGAAGCTAGTGGTTGTCATTAACTTCACTAGTGGTGTAGCTAGTTGTTGTCATTAACTTCACGGGGGCTGTAGCTAGTGGCTGCCATTAACTTCACTAGGGCTGTAGATAGTGGCTGTCGTTAACTTCATTAGGGCTGTAGCTAGTGGCTGCCATTATCTTCACTAGGGCTGTAGCTAGTGGCTGCCATCAACTTCACTAGGGCTGTCGCTAGTGGCTGCCATTGACTTCACTAGGCATGTAGTGGCTGTCGTTATCTTCACTAGTGGTGTAGCTAGTGGCTGCCATTATCTTCACTTGGGCTGTAGCTCGTGGCTGTTATTATCTTCACTAGCGCTGTAGCTAATTGTTGTCATTTACTTCACTTGTGGTGTAGCTAGTGGCTGCCATTAACATCACTTGTGGTGTAGCTAGTGGCTGTCGTTAACTTCAATAGGGCTGTAGCTAGTGGCTGCCATTGACTTCACTCGGCATGTAGCTAGTGGCTGTTGTTAACTTCATTAGGGTCAAAGCTAGTGGCTGTCATTAACTTCACTAGGGCTGTAGCTAGTGGCTGTGATAACTTCACTTGTGGTGTAGCTCGTGGCTGTCGTTAACTTCACTACGGCTGTAGCTAGTGGCTGCCATTAACATCACTAGGGCTGTAGCTAGTGGCTGTCGTTAACTTCACTAGGTATGTAGCTAGTGGCTGTCATTAACTTCACTAGTGGTGTAGCTAGTGGCTGCCATTATCTTCACTAGGGCTGTAGCTAGTGACTGTTATTATCTTCACTAGTGGTGTAGCAAGTGGTTGTCATTAACTTCACTCGGGCTGTAGCTAGTGGCTGTGATAACTTCACTAGCTGTGTAGCTAATTGTTGTCATTAACTTCACGAGTGGTGTAGCTAGTGCTTGTCATTAACTTCACGGGTGGTGAAGCTAGTGGTTGTCATTCATTTCACTAGTGGTGTAGGTAGTGGCTGTCGTTAACTTCACTAGGGCTGTAGCTAGTGGCTGCCATCAACTTCACTAGGGCTGTCGCTAGTGGCTGCCATTGACTTCACTTGGCATGTAGCTAGTGGCTGTCGTTATCTTCACTACTGGTGTAGCTAGTGGCTGTCATTAACTTCACTAGGGCTGTAGCTAGTGGCTGTTATTATCTTCACTAGGGCTGTAGCTAATTGTTTTCATTTACTTCACTAGTGGTGTAGCTAGTGGCTGCCATTAACTTCACTAGGGCTGTAGCTAGTGGCTGTCGTTAACTTCAATAGGGCTGTAGCTAGTGGCTGCCATTGACTTCACTCGGCATGTAGCTAGTGGCTGTCGTTAACTTCATTAGGGTCAAAGCTAGTGGCTGTCATTAACTTCACTAGAGCTGTAGCTAGTGGCTGTGATAACTTCACTTGTGGTGTAGCTCGTGGCTGTCGTTAACTTCACTAGGGCTGTAGCTAGTGGCTGCCATTAACGTCACTAGGGCTGTAGCTAGTGGCTGTCGTTAACTTCACTAGTGGTGTAGCTAGTGGCTGCCATTGACTTCACTAGGTATGTAGCTAGTGGCTGTCATTAACTTCACTAGTGGTGTAGCTAGTGGCTGCCATTATCTTCACTAGGGCTGTAGCTAGTGACTGTTATTATCTTCACTAGTGGTGTAGCTAGTGGTTGTCATTAACTTAACTAGGGCTGTAGCTAGTGGCTGTGATAACTTCACTAGTGGTGTAGCTAATTGTTGTCATTAACTTCACGAGTGGTGTAGCTAGTGCTTGTCATTAACTTCACGAGTGGTGAAGCTAGTGGTTGTCATTCATTTCACTAGTGGTGTAGGTAGTGGCTGTCGTTAACTTCACTAGGGCTGTAGCTATTGGCTGCAATTAACTTCACTAGGGCTGTAGCTAGTGGCTGCCATCAACTTCACTAGGGCTGTCGCTAGTGGCTGCCATTAACTTCACTAGTGGTGAAGCTAGTGGTTGTCATTAACTTCACTAGTGGTGTAGCTAGTTGTTGTCATTAACTTCACGGGGGCTGTAGCTAGTGGCTGCCATTAACTTCACTAGGGCTGTAGATAGTGGCTGTCGTTAACTTCATTAGGGCTGTAGCTAGTGGCTGCCATTATCTTCACTAGGGCTGTAGCTAGTGGCTGCCATCAACTTCACTAGGGCTGTCGCTAGTGGCTGCCATTGACTTCACTAGGCATGTAGCTAGTGGCTGTCGTTATCTTCACTAGTGGTGTAGCTAGTGGCTGCCATTAACTTCACTTGGGCTGTAGCTAGTGGCTGTTATTATCTTCACTAGCGCTGTAGCTAATTGTTGTCATTTACTTCACTTGTGGTGTAGCTAGTGGCTGCCATTAACATCACTTGTGGTGTAGCTAGTGGCTGCCATTAACTTCACTAGGGCTGTAGCTAGTGGCTGTCGTTAACTTCAATAGGGCTGTAACTAGTGGCTGCCATTGACTTCACTCGGCATGTAGCTAGTGGCTGTCGTTAACTTCATTAGGGTCAAAGCTAGTGGCTGTCATTAACTTCACTAGGGCTGTAGCTAGTGGCTGTGATAACTTCACTTGTGGTGTAGCTCGTGGCTGTCGTTAACTTCACTAGGGCTGTAGCTAGTGGCTGCCATTAACGTCACTAGGGCTGTAGCTAGTGGCTGCCATTAACTTCACTAGGGCTGTAGATAGTGGCTGTCGTTAACTTCATTAGGGCTGTAGCTAGTGGCTGCCATTATCTTCACTAGGGCTGTAGCTAGTGGCTGCCATCAACTTCACTAGGGCTGTCGCTAGTGGCTGCCATTGACTTCACTAGGCATGTAGCTAGTGGCTGTCGTTATCTTCACTAGTGGTGTAGCTAGTGGCTGCCATTAACTTCACTTGGGCTGTAGCTAGTGGCTGTTATTATCTTCACTAGCGCTGTAGCTAATTGTTGTCATTTACTTCACTTGTGATGTAGCTAGTAGCTGCCATTAACATCACTTGTGGTGTAGCTAGTGGCTGCCATTAACTTCACTAGGGCTGTAGCTAGTGGCTGTCGTTAACTTCAATAGGGCTGTAGCTAGTGGCTGCCATTGACTTCACTCGGCATGTAGCTAGTGGCTGTCGTTAACTTCATTAGGGTCAAAGCTAGTGGCTGTCATTAACTTCACTAGGGCTGTAGCTAGTGGCTGTGATAACTTCACTTGTGGTGTAGCTCGTGGCTGTCGTTAACTTCACTAGGGCTGTAGCTAGTGGCTGCCATTAACGTCACTAGGGCTGTAGCTAGTGGCTGTCGTTAACTTCACTAGGGCTGTAGCTAGTGGCTGCCATTGACTTCACTAGGTATGTAGCTAGTGGCTGTCATTAACTTCACTAGTGGTGTAGCTAGTGGCTGCCATTATCTTCACTAGGGCTGTAGCTAGTGACTGTTATTATCTTCACTAGTGGTGTAGCTAGTGGTTGTCATTAACTTAACTAGGGCTGTAGCTAGTGGCTGTGATAACTTCACTAGTGGTGTAGCTAATTGTTGTCATTAACTTCACGAGTGGTGAAGCTAGTGGTTGTCATTCATTTCACTAGTGGTGTAGGTAGTGGCTGTCGTTAACTTCACTAGGGCTGTAGTTATTGGCTGCCATTAACTTCACTAGGGCTGTAGCTAGTGGCTGCCATCAACTTCACTAGGGCTGTCGCTAGTGGCTGCCATTGACTTCACTTGGCATGTAGCTAGTGGCTGTCGTTATCTTCACTAGTGGTGTAGCTAGTGGCTGTCATTAACTTCACTAGGGCTGTAGCTAGTGGCTGTTATTATCTTCACTAGGGCTGTAGCTAATTGTTGTCATTTACTTCACTAGTGGTGTAGCTAGTGGCTGCCATTAACTTCACTAGTGGTGTAGCTAGTGGCTGCCATTAACTTCACTAGTGGTGTAGCTAGTGGTTGTCATTCACGTCACTAGGGCTGGAGCTAGTGGCTGCCATTGACTTCACTAGGCATGTAGCAAGTGGCTGTCGTTCACGTCATTTGGGTTGTCGCTGGTGGCTGTCATTAGCTTCACTATGGCTGCAACTAGTGACTGCCATTAACTTCACTAGGCCTGCAGCTAGTGGCTGTCATTAAATTCACTTGGGCTGCAGCTAGTGGCTGCCATTAACTTCACTAGGCCTGCAGCTAGTGGCTGTCATTAAATTCACTAGGGCTGCAGCTAGTGGCTGCCATTAACTTCACTAGGGCTGTAGCTAGTGGCTGTCGTTAACTTCACTCGGGCTGTAGCTAGTGGCTGTCGTTAACTTCACTAGGGTTGTAGCGAGTGGCTGTCATTAAATTCACTAGGGCTGTAGCTAGTGGATGCCATTAACTTCACTAGTGGTGTAGCAAGTGGTTGTCATTAACTTTACTAGGGCTTTAGCTAGTGGCTGTCATTATCTTCACTAGGGCTGTAGCCAGTGGTTGTCATTAACTTCACTAGTGGTGTAGCTCGTCGCTGCCATTAACATCACTTGTGGTGTAGCTAGTGGCTGCCATTAACTTCAATAGAGCTGTAGCTCGTGGCTGCCATTGACTTCACTAGGTATGTAGCTAGTGGCTGTCATGAACTTCACTAGTGGTGTAGCTAGTGGCTGCCATTATCTTCACTAGTGGTGTAGCTAGTGGCTGCCATTAACTTCACTTGGGCTGTAGCTCGTGACTGCCATTAACTTCACTAGTGGTGTAGCTAGTGGTTGTCATTAACTTCACTAGGGCTGGAGCTAGTGGCTGCCATTGACTTCACTAGGCATGTAGCAAGTGGCTGTCATTCACGTCATTTGGGTTGTCGCTGGTGGCTGTCATTAGCTTCACTATGGCTGCAGCTAGTGGCTGCCATTAACTTCACTAGGCCTGCAGCTAGTGGCTGTCATTAACTTCACTAGGGCTGCAGCTAGTGGCTGCCATTAACTTCACTAGGCCTGCAGCTAGTGGCTGTCTTTAACTTCACTAGGGCTGTAGCTAGTGGCTGTCGTTAACTTCACTCGGGCTGTAGTTAGTGGCTGTCGTTAATTTCACTAGGGCTGTAGTGAGTGGCTGTCATTAACTTCACTTGGACTGTAGCTAGTGGCTGTCATTAACTTCACAAGGGCTGAAGCCAGTGGCTGCCATTAACTTCACTAGTGGTGTAGCTAATGGCTGTTATTATATTCACTAGTGGTGTAGCTAGTGGTTGTCATCAACTTAACTAGGGCTGTAGCTAGTGGCTGTCATTAACTTCACTAGTGGTGTAGCTAATTGTTGTCATTAACTTCACTAGGGCTGTAGCAAGAGGCTGTTATTATCTTCACTAGTGGTGGAGCTAGTGGTTGTCATTAACTTAACTAGGGCTGTAGCAAGAGGCTGTTATTATCTTCACTAGTGGTGTAGCTAATTGTTGTCATTAACTTCACTAGTGGTGTAGCTAGTCGTTGTCATTAACTTCACTAGTGGTGAAGCTAGTGGTTGTCATTAACTTCACTAGTGGTGTAGCTAGTTAATAATAATAATAATATAGCCCATTTAGCAGACGCTTTTGTCCAAAGCGACTTACAAGTCGGCTGGGGCCACTACTTTTACATATGGGTGGCCCCAGCGGGAATCGAACCCACGACGCTTGGCGTTGCAAGCGCCATGCTCTACCGACTGAGCCACACAGGACCAGTTGTTGTCATTAACTTCACGGGGGCTGTAGCTAGTGGCTGCCATTAACTTCACTAGGGCTGTAGATAGTGGCTGTCGTTAACTTCATTAGGGCTGTAGCTAGTGGCTGCCATTATCTTCACTAGGGCTGTAGCTAGTGGCTGCCATTGACTTCACTAGGCATGTAGCTAGTGGCTGTCGTTAACTTCAATAGGGCTGTAGCTAGTGGCTGCCATTGACTTCACTCGGCATGTAGCTAGTGGCTGTCGTTAACTTCATTAGGGTCAAAGCTAGTGGCTGTCATTAACTTCACTAGGGCTGTAGCTAGTGGCTGTGATAACTTCACTTGTGGTGTAGCTCGTGGCTGTCGTTAACTTCACTAGGGCTGTAGCTAGTGGCTGCCATTAACGTCACTAGGGCTGTAGCTAGTGGCTGTCGTTAACTTCACTAGTGGTGTAGCTAGTGGCTGCCATTATCTTCACTAGGGCTGTAGCTAGTGACTGTTATTATCTTCACTAGTGGTGTAGCTAGTGGTTGTCATTAACTTAACAAGGGCTGTAGCTAGTGGCTGTCGTTAACTTCACTAGGGCTGTAGCTATTGGCTGCCATTAACTTCACTAGGGCTGTAGCTAGTGGCTGCCATCAACTTCACTAGGGCTGTCGCTAGTGGCTGCCATTGACTTCACTTGGCATGTAGCTAGTGGCTGTAATTAACTTCACTAGTGGTGAAGCTAGTGGTTGTCATTCATTTCACTAGTGGTGTAGCTAGTGGCTGTCGTTATCTTCACTAGTGGTGTAGCTAGTGGCTGTCATTAACTTCACTAGGGCTGTAGCTAGTGGCTGTTATTATCTTCACTAGGGCTGTAGCTAATTGTTGTCATTTACTTCACTAGTGGTGTAGCTAGTGGCTGCCATTAACTTCACTAGTGGTGAAGCTAGTGGTTGTCATTAACTTCACTAGTGGTGTAGCTAGTTGTTGTCATTAACTTCACGGGGGCTGTAGCTAGTGGCTGCCATTATCTCCACTAGGGCTGTAGCTAGTGGCTGCCATTAACTTCACTAGGCCTGTAGCTGGTGGCTGTCATTATCTTCACTAGTGGTGTAGCAAGTGGCTGTCATTATCTTCACTAGTGGTGTAGCTAGTGGCTGTCGTTAACTTCACTAGGGCTGTAGCTAGTGGATGCCATTAACTTCACTAGTGGTGTAGCTAGTTGTTGTCATTAACTTCACGGGGCTGTAGCTAGTGGCTGCCATTAACTTCACTAGGGCTGTAGATAGTGGCTGTCGTTAACTTCATTAGGGCTGTAGCTAGTGGCTGCCATTATCTTCACTAGGGCTGTAGCTAGTGGCTGCCATCAACTTCACTAGGGCTGTCGCTAGTGGCTGCCATTGACTTCACTAGGCATGTAGCTAGTGGCTGTCGTTAACTTCACTAGTGGTGTAGCTAGTGGCTGCCATTATCTTCACTAGGGCTGTAGCTAGTGACTGTTATTATCTTCACTAGTGGTGTAGCTAGTGGTTGTCATTAACTTAACTAGGGCTGTAGCTAGTGGCTGTGATAACTTCACTAGTGGTGTAGCTAATTGTTGTCATTAACTTCACGAGTGGTGTAGCTAGTGCTTGTCATTAACTTCACGAGTGGTGAAGCTAGTGGTTGTCATTCATTTCACTAGTGGTGTAGGTAGTGGCTGTCGTTAACTTCACTAGGGCTGTAGCTATTGGCTGCCATTAACTTCACTAGGGCTGTAGCTAGTGGCTGCCATCAACTTCACTAGGGCTGTCGCTAGTGGCTGCCATTGACTTCACTTGGCATGTAGCTAGTGGCTGTCGTTATCTTCACTAGTGGTGTAGCTAGTGGCTGTCATTAACTTCACTAGGGCTGTAGCTAGTGGCTGTTATTATCTTCACTAGGGCTGTAGCTAATTGTTGTCATTTACTTCACTAGTGGTGTAGCTAGTGGCTGCCATTAACTTCACTAGTGGTGTAGCTAGTGGCTGCCATTAACTTAACTTGGGCTGTAGCTAGTGGCTGTTATTATCTTCACTAGCGCTGTAGCTAATTGTTGTCATTTAATTCACTTGTGGTGTAGCTCGTGGCTGTCGTTAACATCACTTGTGGTGTAGTTAGTGGCTGCCATTAACTTCACTAGGGCTGTAGCTAGTGGCTGTCGTTAACTTCAATAGAGCTGTAGCTAGTGGCTGCCATTGACTTCACTCGGCATGTAGCTAGTGGCTGTCATTAACTTCATTAGGTTCAAAGTTAGTGGCTGTCATTAACTTCACTAGGGCTGTAGCTAGTGGCTGTGATAACTTCACTTATGGTGTAGCTCGTGGCTGTCGTTAACTTCACTAGGGCTGTAGCTAGTGGCTGCCATTAACGTCACTAGGGCTGTAGCTAGTGGCTGTCGTTAACTTCACTAGGGCTGTAGCTAGTGGCTGCCATTGACTTCACTAGGTATGTAGCTAGTGGCTGTCATTAACTTCACTAGTGGTGTAGCTAGTGGCTGCCATTATCTTCACTAGGGCTGTAGCTAGTGACTGTTATTATCTTCACTAGTGGTGTAGCTAATTGTTGTCATTTACTTCACTTGTGGTGTAGCTAGTGGCTGCCATTAACATCACTTGTGGTGTAGCTAGTGGCTGTCGTTAACTTCAATAGGGCTGTAGCTAGTGGCTGCCATTGACTTCACTCGGCATGTAGCTAGTGGCTGTTGTTAACTTCACTAGTGGTGAAGCTAGTGGTTGTCATTCATTTCACTAGTGGTGTAGCTAGTGGCTGTCGTTATCTTCACTAGTGGTGTAGCTAGTGGCTGTCATTAACTTCACTAGGGCTGTAGCTAGTGGCTGTTATTATCTTCACTAGGGCTGTAGCTAATTGTTGTCATTTACTTCACTAGTGGTGTAGCTAGTGGCTGCCATTAACTTCACTAGTGGTGAAGCTAGTGGTTGTCATTAACTTCACTAGTGGTGTAGCTAGTTGTTGTCATTAACTTCACGGGGGCTGTAGCTAGTGGCTGCCATTAACTTCACTAGGGCTGTAGATAGTGGCTGTCGTTAACTTCATTAGGGCTGTAGCTAGTGGCTGCCATTATCTTCACTAGGGCTGTAGCTAGTGGCTGCCATCAACTTCACTAGGGCTGTCGCTAGTGGCTGCCATTGACTTCACTAGGCATGTAGTGGCTGTCGTTATCTTCACTAGTGGTGTAGCTAGTGGCTGCCATTATCTTCACTTGGGCTGTAGCTCGTGGCTGTTATTATCTTCACTAGCGCTGTAGCTAATTGTTGTCATTTACTTCACTTGTGGTGTAGCTAGTGGCTGCCATTAACATCACTTGTGGTGTAGCTAGTGGCTGTCGTTAACTTCAATAGGGCTGTAGCTAGTGGCTGCCATTGACTTCACTCGGCATGTAGCTAGTGGCTGTTGTTAACTTCATTAGGGTCAAAGCTAGTGGCTGTCATTAACTTCACTAGGGCTGTAGCTAGTGGCTGTGATAACTTCACTTGTGGTGTAGCTCGTGGCTGTCGTTAACTTCACTAGGGCTGTAGCTAGTGGCTGCCATTAACATCACTAGGGCTGTAGCTAGTGGCTGTCGTTAACTTCACTAGGTATGTAGCTAGTGGCTGTCATTAACTTCACTAGTGGTGTAGCTAGTGGCTGCCATTATCTTCACTAGGGCTGTAGCTAGTGACTGTTATTATCTTCACTAGTGGTGTAGCAAGTGGTTGTCATTAACTTCACTCGGGCTGTAGCTAGTGGCTGTGATAACTTCACTAGCTGTGTAGCTAATTGTTGTCATTAACTTCACGAGTGGTGTAGCTAGTGCTTGTCATTAACTTCACGGGTGGTGAAGCTAGTGGTTGTCATTCATTTCACTAGTGGTGTAGGTAGTGGCTGTCGTTAACTTCACTAGGGCTGTAGCTAGTGGCTGCCATCAACTTCACTAGGGCTGTCGCTAGTGGCTGCCATTGACTTCACTTGGCATGTAGCTAGTGGCTGTCGTTATCTTCACTACTGGTGTAGCTAGTGGCTGTCATTAACTTCACTAGGGCTGTAGCTAGTGGCTGTTATTATCTTCACTAGGGCTGTAGCTAATTGTTTTCATTTACTTCACTAGTGGTGTAGCTAGTGGCTGCCATTAACTTCACTAGGGCTGTAGCTAGTGGCTGTCGTTAACTTCAATAGGGCTGTAGCTAGTGGCTGCCATTGACTTCACTCGGCATGTAGCTAGTGGCTGTCGTTAACTTCATTAGGGTCAAAGCTAGTGGCTGTCATTAACTTCACTAGAGCTGTAGCTAGTGGCTGTGATAACTTCACTTGTGGTGTAGCTCGTGGCTGTCGTTAACTTCACTAGGGCTGTAGCTAGTGGCTGCCATTAACGTCACTAGGGCTGTAGCTAGTGGCTGTCGTTAACTTCACTAGTGGTGTAGCTAGTGGCTGCCATTGACTTCACTAGGTATGTAGCTAGTGGCTGTCATTAACTTCACTAGTGGTGTAGCTAGTGGCTGCCATTATCTTCACTAGGGCTGTAGCTAGTGACTGTTATTATCTTCACTAGTGGTGTAGCTAGTGGTTGTCATTAACTTAACTAGGGCTGTAGCTAGTGGCTGTGATAACTTCACTAGTGGTGTAGCTAATTGTTGTCATTAACTTCACGAGTGGTGTAGCTAGTGCTTGTCATTAACTTCACGAGTGGTGAAGCTAGTGGTTGTCATTCATTTCACTAGTGGTGTAGCTCGTGGCTGTCGTTAACTTCACTAGGGCTGTAGCTATTGGCTGCCATTAACTTCACTAGGGCTGTAGCTAGTGGCTGCCATCAACTTCACTAGGGCTGTCGCTAGTGGCTGCCATTAACTTCACTAGTGGTGAAGCTAGTGGTTGTCATTAACTTCACTAGTGGTGTAGCTAGTTGTTGTCATTAACTTCACGGGGGCTGTAGCTAGTGGCTGCCATTAACTTCACTAGGGCTGTAGATAGTGGCTGTCGTTAACTTCATTAGGGCTGTAGCTAGTGGCTGCCATTATCTTCACTAGGGCTGTAGCTAGTGGCTGCCATCAACTTCACTAGGGCTGTCGCTAGTGGCTGCCATTGACTTCACTAGGCATGTAGCTAGTGGCTGTCGTTATCTTCACTAGTGGTGTAGCTAGTGGCTGCCATTAACTTCACTTGGGCTGTAGCTAGTGGCTGTTATTATCTTCACTAGCGCTGTAGCTAATTGTTGTCATTTACTTCACTTGTGGTGTAGCTAGTGGCTGCCATTAACATCACTTGTGGTGTAGCTAGTGGCTGCCATTAACTTCACTAGGGCTGTAGCTAGTGGCTGTCGTTAACTTCAATAGGGCTGTAACTAGTGGCTGCCATTGACTTCACTCGGCATGTAGCTAGTGGCTGTCGTTAACTTCATTAGGGTCAAAGCTAGTGGCTGTCATTAACTTCACTAGGGCTGTAGCTAGTGGCTGTGATAACTTCACTTGTGGTGTAGCTCGTGGCTGTCGTTAACTTCACTAGGGCTGTAGCTAGTGGCTGCCATTAACGTCACTAGGGCTGTAGCTAGTGGCTGCCATTAACTTCACTAGGGCTGTAGATAGTGGCTGTCGTTAACTTCATTAGGGCTGTAGCTAGTGGCTGCCATTATCTTCACTAGGGCTGTAGCTAGTGGCTGCCATCAACTTCACTAGGGCTGTCGCTAGTGGCTGCCATTGACTTCACTAGGCATGTAGCTAGTGGCTGTCGTTATCTTCACTAGTGGTGTAGCTAGTGGCTGCCATTAACTTCACTTGGGCTGTAGCTAGTGGCTGTTATTATCTTCACTAGCGCTGTAGCTAATTGTTGTCATTTACTTCACTTGTGATGTAGCTAGTAGCTGCCATTAACATCACTTGTGGTGTAGCTAGTGGCTGCCATTAACTTCACTAGGGCTGTAGCTAGTGGCTGTCGTTAACTTCAATAGGGCTGTAGCTAGTGGCTGCCATTGACTTCACTCGGCATGTAGCTAGTGGCTGTCGTTAACTTCATTAGGGTCAAAGCTAGTGGCTGTCATTAACTTCACTAGGGCTGTAGCTAGTGGCTGTGATAACTTCACTTGTGGTGTAGCTCGTGGCTGTCGTTAACTTCACTAGGGCTGTAGCTAGTGGCTGCCATTAACGTCACTAGGGCTGTAGCTAGTGGCTGTCGTTAACTTCACTAGGGCTGTAGCTAGTGGCTGCCATTGACTTCACTAGGTATGTAGCTAGTGGCTGTCATTAACTTCACTAGTGGTGTAGCTAGTGGCTGCCATTATCTTCACTAGGGCTGTAGCTAGTGACTGTTATTATCTTCACTAGTGGTGTAGCTAGTGGTTGTCATTAACTTAACTAGGGCTGTAGCTAGTGGCTGTGATAACTTCACTAGTGGTGTAGCTAATTGTTGTCATTAACTTCACGAGTGGTGAAGCTAGTGGTTGTCATTCATTTCACTAGTGGTGTAGGTAGTGGCTGTCGTTAACTTCACTAGGGCTGTAGTTATTGGCTGCCATTAACTTCACTAGGGCTGTAGCTAGTGGCTGCCATCAACTTCACTAGGGCTGTCGCTAGTGGCTGCCATTGACTTCACTTGGCATGTAGCTAGTGGCTGTCGTTATCTTCACTAGTGGTGTAGCTAGTGGCTGTCATTAACTTCACTAGGGCTGTAGCTAGTGGCTGTTATTATCTTCACTAGGGCTGTAGCTAATTGTTGTCATTTACTTCACTAGTGGTGTAGCTAGTGGCTGCCATTAACTTCACTAGTGGTGTAGCTAGTGGCTGCCATTAACTTCACTAGTGGTGTAGCTAGTGGTTGTCATTCACGTCACTAGGGCTGGAGCTAGTGGCTGCCATTGACTTCACTAGGCATGTAGCAAGTGGCTGTCGTTCACGTCATTTGGGTTGTCGCTGGTGGCTGTCATTAGCTTCACTATGGCTGCAACTAGTGACTGCCATTAACTTCACTAGGCCTGCAGCTAGTGGCTGTCATTAAATTCACTTGGGCTGCAGCTAGTGGCTGCCATTAACTTCACTAGGCCTGCAGCTAGTGGCTGTCATTAAATTCACTAGGGCTGCAGCTAGTGGCTGCCATTAACTTCACTAGGGCTGTAACTAGTGGCTGTCGTTAACTTCACTCGGGCTGTAGCTAGTGGCTGTCGTTAACTTCACTAGGGTTGTAGCGAGTGGCTGTCATTAAATTCACTAGGGCTGTAGCTAGTGGATGCCATTAACTTCACTAGTGGTGTAGCAAGTGGTTGTCATTAACTTTACTAGGGCTTTAGCTAGTGGCTGTCATTATCTTCACTAGGGCTGTAGCCAGTGGTTGTCATTAACTTCACTAGTGGTGTAGCTCGTCGCTGCCATTAACATCACTTGTGGTGTAGCTAGTGGCTGCCATTAACTTCAATAGAGCTGTAGCTCGTGGCTGCCATTGACTTCACTAGGTATGTAGCTAGTGGCTGTCATGAACTTCACTAGTGGTGTAGCTAGTGGCTGCCATTATCTTCACTAGTGGTGTAGCTAGTGGCTGCCATTAACTTCACTTGGGCTGTAGCTCGTGACTGCCATTAACTTCACTAGTGGTGTAGCTAGTGGTTGTCATTAACTTCACTAGGGCTGGAGCTAGTGGCTGCCATTGACTTCACTAGGCATGTAGCAAGTGGCTGTCATTCACGTCATTTGGGTTGTCGCTGGTGGCTGTCATTAGCTTCACTATGGCTGCAGCTAGTGGCTGCCATTAACTTCACTAGGCCTGCAGCTAGTGGCTGTCATTAACTTCACTAGGGCTGCAGCTAGTGGCTGCCATTAACTTCACTAGGCCTGCAGCTAGTGGCTGTCTTTAACTTCACTAGGGCTGTAGCTAGTGGCTGTCGTTAACTTCACTCGGGCTGTAGTTAGTGGCTGTCGTTAATTTCACTAGGGCTGTAGTGAGTGGCTGTCATTAACTTCACTTGGACTGTAGCTAGTGGCTGTCATTAACTTCACAAGGGCTGAAGCCAGTGGCTGCCATTAACTTCACTAGTGGTGTAGCTAATGGCTGTTATTATATTCACTAGTGGTGTAGCTAGTGGTTGTCATCAACTTAACTAGGGCTGTAGCTAGTGGCTGTCATTAACTTCACTAGTGGTGTAGCTAATTGTTGTCATTAACTTCACTAGGGCTGTAGCAAGAGGCTGTTATTATCTTCACTAGTGGTGGAGCTAGTGGTTGTCATTAACTTAACTAGTGGTGAAGCTAGTGGTTGTCATTAACTTCACTAGTGGTGTAGCTAGTTGTTGTCCTTAACTTCACGAGGGCTGTAGCTAGTGGCTGCCATTAACTTCACTAGGGCTGTAGATAGTGGCTGTCGTTAACTTCATTAGGGCTGTAGCTAGTGGCTGCCATTATCTTCACTAGGGCTGTAGCTAGTGGCTGCCATCAACTTCACTAGGGCTGTCGCTAGTGGCTGCCATTGACTTCACTAGGCATGTAGCTAGTGGCTGTCGTTATCTTCACTAGTGGTGTAGCTAGTGGCTGCCATTAACATCACTTGTGGTGTAGCTAGTGGCTGCCATTAACTTCACTAGGGCTGTAGCTAGTGGCTAGCATTAACTTCACTTGTGGTGTAGCTCGTGGCTGTCGTTAACTTCACTAGGGCTGTAGCTAGTGGCTGCCATTAACGTCACTAGGGCTGTAGCTAGTGGCTGTCGTTAACTTCACAAGGGCTGTAGCTAGTGGTTGTCATTAACTTCACTAGGACTGTAGCTAGTGGCTGTCATTATCTTCCCTAGTGGTGTAGCTAGTGGTTGTCATTAAATTCACTAGGGCTGTAGCTAGTGGCCTCCATTAACTTCACTTGTGGTGTAGCTAGTGGCTGTCGTTAACTTCATTAGGGTCGTAGCTGGTGGCTGTCATTAACTTCACTTGGGCGGTAGCTAGTGACTGCCATTGACTTCACTAGGCATGTAGCTAGTGGCTGTCGTTAACTTCATTAGGGTCGTAGCTGGTAGCTATCATTAACTTCACTTGGACTGTAGCTAGTGGCTGTTATTAACTTCACTAGTGGTGTAGCTTGTAGTTGTCATTAACTTCACTAGTGGTGTAGCTCGTGGCTGTCATTAACTTCACTAGTGGTGTCGCTAGTGGTTGTCATTCAATTCACTAGGGCTGTAGCTAGTGGCTGCCATTAACTTCACTTGGGGTGTAGCTAGTGGCTGCCATTAACTTCACTAGGGCTGTTGCTAGTGGCTGCCATTAAATTCACTAGGGCTGTAGCTACTGGCTGTCATTAACTTCACTCGTGGTGTAGCTTGTGGCTGCCATTAACTTCCCTTGTTGTATAGCTAGTGGTTGCCATTAACTTCACTAGCGCTGTAGCTTGTGGCTGCCATTAACTTCACTTGTGGCGTAGCTTGTGGCTGCCATTAACTTCCCTTGTGGTGTAGCTCGTGGCTGTCATTAACTTCACTTGGGCTGTAGCTAGTGACTGCCATTGACTTCACTAGGCATGTAGCTAGTGGCTGTCGTTAACTTCATTAGGGTCGTAGCTGGTGGCTATCATTAACTTCACTCGGGCTGTAGCTAGTGGCTGCCATTAACTTCACTAGGGCTGTAGCTAGTGGCTGCCATTAACTTCCCTTGTGGTATAGCTTGTGGCTGCCATTAACTTCACTATTGCAGAAGCTAGTGGCTGCCATTAACTTCACTTGTGGTGTAGCTTGTGGCTGACATTAACTTCACTGGGGCTGTAGCTACTGGCTGTCATTGACTTCAGTAGTGGTGGAGCTTGTGGCTGCCATTAACTTCCCTTGTGGTGTAGCTCGTGGCTGCCATTAACTTCACTAGGGCTGTAGCTACTGGCTGTCATTGACTTCAGTAGTGGTGTCGCTTGTGGCTGCCATTAACTTCACTCGGGCTGTGGTATGGTGCTCTAGAACAGTTTCTCTATCCTGGTCCTGGGGACACAAAGGGGTGCACATTTTAGATTTTGCCTTAGCATTAACACACCTGATTCTAATCAAAGGCTTGATAATGAGTTGCTTATTTGAATCAGGTGTATTAATGCTTGGTGGAAAAACTAGGGTCCCTAGGACCAGGATTGACAAACACTAATCCAGTACCTGTTTTAGCACGTTCCACAGTATGATGTCTATAACAGAGAAAAACGTACCTGCTATAGACATACTGTTTTCAATCTTTACTAATGACCTACCACTGGCTCTGAGTAAAGCCTGTGTGTCTATGTATGCTGAGGACTCAATCAACAAAAATAAAACAGACACTGTACCTCCTATATTCTGATCTACTGTAGAACCTGTCACGCGCAAGTGAATATTCTTAACAGACACAGACACCAACCTGCTATATTCTGATCTCAGACCTGTCAGGTAAAATTAATCTTCTTAAAAGAGACAGACACCAACCTGCTGTAAACTGATCTGGAGTCTGTTTCTCTCTCTCTCAGTGAGACTTCATCCCACCACCAGAGACGCTTAACTGCTCCCTCAGTTTCCACACAGAAGTTAATGACGCGTGAATTAATATTGCATATTTTTCAGGAAAGTATAATCTCGCTAATGGTCAGGATATGGGGCCAGTTGGCAGGCTAGGGTGTGTATGTGTGTGTGTGTGTGTGTGTGTGTGTGTGTGTGTGTGAGCATGTCTATGTACCAGTGCGTGTGTATGCGCGTGTGGATGGTTGTGTATCCGCAAGTGTGTGTGCTTGCCTGCTCATGCATGTGCCATTCTGTATGTGTGTGTGTGTTTCTCTTGGTTGTAATAAATATGTCAATGGCAAATTCAGCAGCATACAGCGGAGTGAACAAAGCCAAGACAAACAGTGCCCCAGGACAGCTAGCCCTGTACTAGGCTAGCTAATAGGTTTTCTGTTTCTCTAATGAACAATCAGTTCTTTCCCCCATGTTAAAAATATTACAGACTCAGTGGAGGGATGGATGAAGAAAGGAAGAAAGAAAAGATGGAGAAGTAGGAAAGAGAGCGACTAAAAAGTGAGCGAGAGTAATGGAAAAGATGAAGAAATAGAGAGGGAGAGGGTGAAAATTGAAGAGAAAGGGCAAGTGGAAGAAGATGGACATGGGGACACATGCTAGGTAGGACAAAGGGAGAGGTCGTGCAAAAGGAGAGCCAGCAAGGAACATACTCATCGAAGTGATCAAGGGATGGAGGCGAGAGAGAACATAGAAAAAAGAGAAGAGACGAGAAGTGAAGAAAAGGAGATTAGTTCATCCAGCGTCCTGCTGCCTCTCCGGCAGTTAATATGTTTTTGGCTAGTTGCCGTTGGTTGCTAGTTTGGGGCTAATTGTGAGCTCTGGGCCTGGTGTTGAATGAGATGGAGCCTTCTCCTGCTGGCAGACTACAGTGTGTGTGTGTGTGTGTCTGTCTGTGTGTGTGTGTGTGTCTTGAAGGAGCATTCTCATGTTGGCTGGCCAAGTCAAACAACACAGAGGTGTGGGTGACATGCTGCACTCCTCCACTCACTAACACTAATCCTGGAATGCTCTGTAGTCACACACACACACACACACACACACACACACACACACACACACACACACACACACACACACACACACACACACACACACACACACACACACAGACACTGTCTCTCTTCCCGTCTTGTTCTTCCCTCCTTCATTCTGTTTCCTTCTCCCTCTTCCTCCTTGTCATCCCTCTCTCCATGTCTCTTTCTCTTAATAAACCCCACCTCCAACTCTCCCTTTCTTGCTCTCTTTCTTTTATGCATCCTCTGCTCAACACACAAGATGGATTTGTATACTAAGGGTGTGACAAAACTGAGCACATAACATACATTATGGGTTCCTTAAATGTACAGTGCCAAATATAAACAAATAAAGTCTCCCAATGATAATGAACATGAATTTGGAGTATATAAATTATTAAATATTAAAGCACTAAACCCATCACGAAAGGGTTCAGCATTACAAAAGTCATACTTAAATCCAAACTGGTTCTTAATAACAATGTCTCACCCCATGTTCAATAATCCCCTTTTTCCCTTTATTGAGATTATAATAAATAATCTCCCAAATATTGCTATTTTTAAAACAAGCCATAGGTTGGTTGCAATTTATATTTAATCCACCAGAAAAAAAAACAGAACAAATAATACAACTAATATTGTGGTTAAACTCAAATAATAGATAAAAAAAGAAGAAGATATATATAGAAAATAAAAATAAAAGTATAATCTTTGTAAATTATATCATAAATAGGACTGGTGGAGTTATGTCACACATGCAGCGAACAAAAATATATGGAAACGCAAAATTACAACCATCTAACTCCAGCATTATCGCAAAAATAGAAGAGGAAAACAGAAGGGGGGAAAAGTAGGGAACTTGTCTGTCGGCTCTGCATTAAAGACAATAATTGGTTAAAGAAAATTGTGATAAATAAATAAGTATACCAGTTTAATTTAAGGACCAAAAAAAGGACAGCTGTGCCATATAGATTGCAAAATAGTTGGGAAGAGATTTTCAAAGTACCGATTCCATGGCACATGGTTTACGAACTGATATGCAAAACAACGTCCGATTCAAAACATAGAATTATTCAATCTAAATTATAACACAAAATTATTGCAACCAATAGCATATGATATATATGGGGGATACAACCATCCCAGCTCTGCAGATTTTGCTGCAAAGAGACAGAAACATTAGATCATTTATTTTGGTACTGTCCATATGTAGCTTGTTTTTGGTCACAGGTCCAGGAATGGCTGAATAATTGCAACATTTACCTGGAGCTAACTCTGCAGATAGCACTACTGGGTGACCTGAAAAGTCATAAACTGTGTTCGAATACTCGCATGTACCGCACTAACCATACGCTTATTGGTCATGGTATGGATAAATTTAGTATGCCAAAAGTTCCCAGATGTTGTACTAAATTTGCCAAAATATGAAGTATTTGAACACAGCTATAGTCAATCGATGAATAAAATAATAATACTTGTATCACAAATCTGTAGAAATTATGAGAATAGAAAGGTTCAAAACTTTTATGAAACATCACAGCCCAGTTGAAAAATACAGTATATGGCAAATAGAAATCCAATATGGATGGTGTTAAGAGATAGACGGGAGGGGTTGAATGGAGCTGAAGGGTGGGACTAATAATAATAGCTAATAACAACAAGATAACTAATGTAAAACATAATGTCACGCCCTGGTCTTAGTATTTTGTGTTTTATTTATTTGGTCAGGCCAGGGTGTGACATGGGTTTTGGTATGTGGTGTGTTTTGTCTTGGGGTTTTTCATAGGTATTGGGATTGTGGCTTCGTGGGGTTTGCTAGCAGGGTCTATGGCTGTCTGAAGTGGTTCTCAATCAGAGGCAGGTGTTTATCGTTGTCTCTGATTGGGAACCATATTTAGGCAGCCATATTCCTTGGGTGTGTCGTGGGTGATTGTCCTTGTTTCTGTCTCTGTGTTACTTTGCACCAGTATAGGCTGTTTCGGTGTTACATTTCTTGTTTTGTAGTATTCGTGTTTCCTTTATTTTATTAAACATGAATCTCAACAGCCACGCCGCATTTTGGTCCGACTCTCTTTCACATTAAGAAAACCGTTACACATAATGTATATAGGGTCAGAACTTTTGTGAAAGAAACATATGCGAGAGGTCGAGGTTATAGGAAGGACAGGAGAATTATATATATATATATTTTTTAAAACTATTGTAAAATAGACTGTGCCCGTAAAATGTATATAGTATATATAAGCCGGAAGTTGTTGTATGTATAAGCCTTAGAGTTGTTGTTCAGTAGTTTTTCTCCAATTAGGGGAGGGGTGGAAGGGTTAGAAAGTAAGAAAGGAAAAACTTTTACTTAAAAAAAAAACTTTTATTCCTAAAGAAAATGAAATACTTTTAACTCCATCAATTTTTCTTGACACTCAAAAGTACTTGTTACATTTTGAATGCTAAGCAGGACAGAAAAATGAGCAAATTCACACACTTATCAAGAGAACATCCCTGGTTATCCCTACTGCCTCTGATCTGAATTACTCACTAAACACATGCTTCGTTTGTAAATGATGTCTGAGTGTTGGAGATTGCCCCTGGCTGTCCGTAAATTAAAATAAACAAGAAAATTATGCTGTCTGGTTTGCTTAATATAAGGAATTTAAAAGGATTTTGTAACAGCGTTCTTCGTTTGTTGCAAGAGAGTCGGACCGAAATGCAGCGTGTTGGTTACTCATGTTGTTTAATGAAACAAATGACTAATACATGAAAATACTGAGACAAAATACAAAACAACAAAATGGAAGTACAGCCTATCTGGTGAAACTACACAGAGACAGGAACAATCACCCACAAAATACAAAGTGAAACCCAGGCTACCTAAATATGGTTCCCAATCAGAGACAACAAGAATCACCTGACTCTGATTGAGAACCGCCTCAGGCAGCCAAACCTATGCAACACCCCTCCTCAGCCGCAATCCCAATAACTAAAAAACCCCACTACGAAATACAACAACATAAACCCATGTCACACCCTGGCCTGACCAACTAATTAACGAAAACACAAAATACTAAGACCAAGGCGTGACAGAACCCCCCCCCTAAGGTGCGGACTCCCGGACGCACCTCAAAACCATAGGGAGGGTCCGGGTGGGCGTCTGTCCATGGTGGCGGTTCCGGCTCGGGACGTGGACCCCACTCCATAAATGTCATAGTTCCTCCCCTTCGCGTCCTGGGATGATCCACCCTCGCCGCCGACCATGGCCTAATAGTCCTCACCCAGAACCCCACTGAACTGAGGAGCAGTTCGTGACTGAGGGGCAGCTTGGGACTGAGGCAGCTCGGGACTGAGGGGAAGCTCGGGACTGAGGGGCAGCTCGGGACTGAGGGGAAGCTCGGGACTGAGGGGAAGCTCGGGACTGAGGGGCAGCTCGGGACTGAGGGGCAACCCAGTACTGAGAGAAAGACCAGCACTGAGAGGAAGCCCAGTACTGAGAGGAAGCCCAGTACTGAGATGAAGCCCAGCCAGGCAGTTGAATCCGGCAGATCCTGGCTGACTGGCGGATCTGGAAGAGTCTGGTTGACTAGCGGATCTGGAAGAGTCTGGTTGACTAGCAGATCTGGAAGAGTCTGGCTAACTGGCAGATCTGGAAGAGTCTGGCTGACTGGCAGATCTGGAAGAGTCTGGCTGACTGGCGGATCCTGGCAGACTGGCGGCTCTGGCTGCTTCATGCTGACTGACGGCTCTGGCTGCTCCATGCTGACTGGCGGCTCTGGCTGCTCCATGCAGATTGACAGCTCTGGCGGCTTCTTGCAGACTGACAGCTCTGACTGTTCCATGCAGACTAACAGCTTTGGCAGCTCCTTGCCGACTGGCAGTTCCTTGCAAACTGGCAGCTCCTTGCAGACTGGCAACTCCATGCAGACTGGCAACTCCATGCAGACTGGCAGCTCCTTGCAGACTGGCAGCTCCTTGCAGACTGGCAGCTCCTAGCAGACTGGCAGCTCCATGCAGACTGGCAGCTCTAGCTGCTCCATGCAGACTAGCAGCTCTGGCTGCTCCATGCAGACTGGCAGCTCTGGCTGCTCCATGCAGACTGGCAGCTCTGGCTGCTCCATGCAGACTGGCAGCTCAGGCTGCTCCAAACAGGCAGGAGGCTCCGGCAGTGCTGGAGAGGAGAAAGGCTCTGATAGCGATGAACAGGCGGGAGACTCCGACAGCGCAGGAGAGAAGAAAGGCTCCGACAGCGCAGGAGAGGCGAGGCGCACTGTAGGCCTGATGCGTGGTGCTGGCACTGGTGGTATTGGGCCGAAGACACGCACAGGAAGCCTGGTGCGGGGAGCTGCTACCGGAGGGCTGGGGTGTGGAGGTGGTACTGGATAGACCGGACCGTGCAGGAGCACTGGAGCTCTTGAGCACCGAGCCTGCCCAACCTTACCCGGTTGAATACTCTCGGTCGGCCTGCCAGTGCGGCGAGGTGGAATAGCCCGCACTGGGCTATGTAGGCGAACCGGAGACACCGAGCGCAAGGCTGGTGCCATGTAAGCCGGCCCAAGGAGACGCACTGGGGACCAGATGCGTAGAGCCGGCTTCATGGCAATTGGCTCGACGCTCAATCTAGCCCGGCTGATACGCGGAGCTGAAATATACCGCACCGGGCTATGCACCCGCACTGGGGACACCGTGCGCACCACTGCATAACACGGTGCCTGCCCGGTCTCTCTAGCCCCCCGGTAAGCACAGGGAGTTTGCGCAGGTCTCCTACCTGTCGTAGCCATACACCCTGAAAGCCCCCCCCAATAAATTTTTGGGGCTGATTCCCGGGCTTCCATCCACGTCGCCGTGCTGCCTCCTCATACCAGCGCCTCTCCGCTTTATCCGCCTCTAGTTCCTCCTTGGGGCGGCGATATTCACCAGGCTGTGCCCAGGGTCCTTTTCCGTCCAGTTCTTCCTCCCATGTCCAATTCTCCAAGTGGTGCAGCCTCTCCCACTGAAGCTGCTTCTGTTGCCTCTCCTGTGGCTCCTGCCTGTTAACACGCTGCTCGGTCCGTGTGTGGTGGGTGATTCTGTAACAGCATTCTTCGTTTGTTGCAAGAGAGTCGGACCGAAATGCAGCGTGTTGGTTACTCATGTTGTTTAATGAAACAAATGACGAATACATGAAAATACTGAGACAAAATACAAAACAACAAAACGGAACGTGAAACCTAAGTACAGCCTATCTGGTGAAACTACACAGAGACAGGAACAATCACCCACGAAATACAAAGTGAAACCCAGGCTACCTAAATACGGTTCCCAATCAGAGACAACGAGAATCACCTGACTCTGATTGAGAACGGCCTCAGGCAGCCAAACCTATGCAACACCCCTACTCAGCCGCAATCCCAATAACTAAAAAACCCCACTACAAAATACAACAACATAAACCCATGACACACCCTGGCCTGACCAACTAATTATTGAAAACACAAAATACTAAGACCAAGGCATGACAGATTTACACTTGTACTTTTACATTTGATCCTTAAGTATATTTGAGCAATTACATTTACTTTTGATACTGAAGTATATTTCAAACCAAATACTTTTAGACTTTTACTCTAGTAGTATTTTACTGGGTAACTTTCACTTTTAGTCATTTTCTATTAAGGTATCTTGACTTTTACTCAAGTATGAGAACTGGGTACTTTTTCCACCACTGGCACTAAGTACTGTGTACGCATTTAGATGGCCATTTCATGACTTGCACAACATAAAGTAATTTAGGAGTCAGTTTGATGTGCAGCACTGAGTATACAAATGTAACTGCTTATTAGCATAAGCAGAGCCCACATGAAGATGGTGGAAGTGGGTGTGATCTAACAGATCTAGAAGTGTGTGTGTGTGTGTGAGTGTGTGTGTGTGTGTGTGTGTGTGTGTGTGTGTGTGTGTGTGTGTGTGTGTGTGTGTGTGTGTGTTGACATCATTGCAGTGGTAAGACTGTAATCACTTGCTAAGAGCTAGTTGGAAGACCTGACCACACAACAACACCACAAGCTCTCTCAAAGCATAATGGGTTAACAGAGCGAGAGAGGAATATAATGGGTTTTTTTTGGGAGGAGGATACACATCAATTCAAATTGAATTGGTCACATGCGCCAAATACAAAAGGTATAGACCTTACAGTGAAATACTTACTTACAAGCCCATAACCAACAATGCAGTTATAAGAAAATACATGTTAAGTAAAAAATAAATACAGGGGGTACAGGTACAGAGTCAATGTGCGGGGCACCGGTTAGTTGAGGTATTTGATGTAATATGTGCATGTAGGTAGAGTTAAAGTGACTATGCATAGATAATAAACAGAGAATAACAGCAGCGTAAAAGAGGGGGGGCAACGCAAACAGTCTGGGTGGCCATTTGATTAGCTGTTCAGAAGTATTTTGGACCTAGACTTGATGCTCTGGTACCGCTTGATGTGCGGTAGCAGAGAGAACAATCTATGACTAGGGTGGCTGGAGTCTTTGACAGTGGTTAGGGCCTTCCTCTGACACCGCCTGGTATACATGGCAGGGGGCTTGGCCCCGGTGATGTACTGGGCCATACGCACCTGTCACGCCCTGGTCTTAGTATTTTGTGTTTTCTTTATATATTCTGTCAGGCCAGGGTGTGACATGAGGTTTTTGTATGTGGTGTGTTTTGTCTTGTTTTTTTTCTTAGGTATTGGGATTGTAGCTTAGTGGGGTGTTCTAGCTTAGTCTATGGCTGTCTGAAGTGGTTCTCAATCAGAGGCAGGTGTTTATCGTTGTCTCTGATTGGGAACCATATTTAGGCAGCCATATTCTTTGAGTGTTTCGTGGGTGATTGTCCTTATGTCCTTATTTCTGTTGTGTGTTAGTTTGCACCAGTATAGGCTGTTTCGGTTTTCACGTTAAGTTTATTGTTTTGTAGTGTTTTGTGTTTAGTGTGTTTTTTTCATTAAACATGAATCTCAATAGCCACGCCGCATTTTGGTCCGACTCTCCTTCACAAATAGAAAACCGTTACAGAATCACCCACCACAACAGGACCAAGCGGCGTGGTAACGGGCAGGAGCAGAGAAATAAGGATTTCTGGACTTGGGAGGAAATCCTAGACGGAGAAGGACCCTGGGCACAGCCTGGAGAATATCGCCGCCCCAAGGAAGAACTGGAGGCAGCGAAAGCGGAGAGGCGCTGGTATGAGGAGGCAGCACGGCGACGCGGATGGAAGCCCGAGAGTCAGTCCCAAAAATTTCTTGGGGGGGTTCACAGGGAGTATGGCGACGCTAGGTAGGAGACCTACGCCAACTTCCTGTGCTTACCGGGGGCTAGAGAGACCGGGCAGGCACCGTGTTATGCTGTGGTGCGCACGGTGTCCCCAGTGCGGGTGCATAGCCCGGTGCGGTACATTCCAGCTCCGCGTATCGGCCGGGCTAGAGTGAGCTTCGAGCCAAATGCCATGAAGCCAGCTCTACGCATCTGGTCCCCAGTGCGTCTCCTTGGGCCGGCTTACATGGCACCAGCCTTGCGCACGGTGTCCCCGGTTTGCCTGCATAGCCCAGTGTGGGCTATTCCACCGCGCCGCACTGGCAGAGCGACCGGGAGTATTCAACCAGGTAAGGTTGGGCAGGCTCGGTGCTCAAGAGCTCCAGTGCACCTGCACGGTCCGGTCTACCCTGTACCACCTCCACGCACCAGCCCTCCAGTGGCAGCTCCCCGCACCAGGCTTCCTGTGCGTGTCCTCGGCCAGGTACCACCAGTGCCAGCACCACGCATCAGGCCTACAGTGCGCCTCGCCTCTACAGCGCTGCCAGAGCCTTCCTACTCTCCTGCACTGCCGGAGTCTCCCACCTGTTTAGCGCTGCCAGAGCCTTCCTCCTCTACAGTGCTGCCGGAGTCTCCCGCCTGGCCAGAGCTGCCAGTCTGCAAGGAGCTGTCAGTCTGCAAGGAGCTGCCAGTCTGCAAGGAGCTGCCAGTCTGCAAGGAGCTGCCAGTCTGCAAGGAGCTGCCAGAGCTGCCAGTCTGCATGGAGCAGCCAGAGCTGCCAGTCTGCAAGAAGCCGCCAGAGTTTGGAGCAGCCAGAGCCGTCAGTCAGCATGGAGCAGCCAGAGCCGTCAGTCAGCATGGAGCAGCCAGAGCCGTCAGTCAGCATGGAGCAGCCAGAGCAGTCAGTCAGCATGGAGCAGCCAGAGCCGTCAGTCTGCCAGGATCCGCCAGTCAGCCAGACTCTTCCAGATCTGCCAGTCAGCCAGACTCTTCCAGATCCTCCAGTCAGCCAGGATCTTCCAGATCCGCCAGTCAGCCAGGATCTTCCTGATCCGCCAGCCAGCCAGGATCCGCCAGTTAGCCAGACTCTTCCAGATCCGCCAGTCAGCCAGGATCCTCCAGTCAGCCAGACTCTTCCAGATCCTCCAGTCAGCCAGACTCTTCCAGATCCGCCAGTCAGCCAGACTCTTCCAGATCCGCCAGTCAGCCAGACTCTTCCAGATCCGCCAGTCAGCCAGGATCTGCCAGAACCGCCAGCCAGCCAGGATCTGCCAGAGCCAACTACCTGCCTGAGCTTCCTCTCAGTGCTGAGCTTCCTCTCAGTGCTGAGCTACCTCTCAGTCCCGAGCTACCCCTCAGTCCCGAGCTACCCCTCAGTCCCGAGCTGCCCCTCAGTCCCGAGCTGCCCCTCAGTCCAGTGGGGTGCTGGTTGAGGACTACTAGGACAAGGTCGGCGGCGAGGGTCGCCTATCTAAGGACGTGAGGAAGATGGACTAAGACTTTGTTAGAGTGGGGTCCACGTCCCGCGTTTCGTGGGTGATTGTCCTTATTTCTGTCGTGTGTTAGTTTGCACCAGTATAGGCTGTTTCGGTTTTCACGTTACGTTTATTGTTTTGTAGTGTTTTGAGTTTAGTGTGTTTTTTTAATTAAACATGAATCTCAATAGCCACGCCGCATTTTGGTCCGACTCTCCTTCACAAATAGAAAACCGTTACAGCACCACCCTCTGTAGTGCCTTGCAGTGGGAGGCCGAGCAGTTGACATACCAGGCGGTAATGCAACCAGTCAGGATGCTCTCGATGGTGCAGCTGTTGAACCTTTTGAACATCTGAGGACCCATGCCAAATATTTTCAGTCTCCTGAGGGGAAATAGGCTTTGTCGTGCACTCCTCTCGACTGTCTTGGTGTGTTTGGACGATGATAGTTTGTTGGTGATGTGGACACCAAGGAACTTGAACCTCTCAACCTGCTCCACTACAGCCCCTGGTAAACGTCCTGGTAATCCATCTGGCCCTGCAGCCTTGTGAATGTTGACCTATTTAAAGGTTTTACTCACATTGGCTATGGAGAGTGTGATCACACAGTCGTCCGGAACAGCTGATTTTCTCGAGCATGTTTCAGTGTTACTTGCATCAAAGTAGGCATAGAAGTAATTTAGCTCTGGTAGGCTACAAGGCCCACTAGTTTGCAAGCCCTGCCACATCCGATGAGTGTTGGAGCTGGTGTAGTACGATTTGATCTTGGTCCTGTATTGATGCGTTGCCTGTTTGATGTTTCGTTGGAGGGAATAGCGGGATTTCTTATAAGCTTCCGGGTTAGAGTCCCGCTCCTTGAAAGCAGCAGCTCTACCCTTTAGCTCAGTGGGGATGTTGCCTGTAATCCTTCTGGTTGGGGTATGTACGTACAGTCACTGTGGGGACGACGTCATCGATGCACTTATTGATGAAGCCAGCGACTGATGTACTCAATACCATCGGTGGTGTACTCAATGCCATTGGAGGAATCCCTACAAGGCCCTCTGTGCTAGCAAAACAGTCCTGTAGCTTAAATTCTGACCACTTTTTATTGACCGAGTCACCGGTACTTCCTACTTTAGTTTTTGCTTGTAAGCAAGAATCAGGAGGATAGAATTATGGTCATATTATATGTTTATATGTGTATTATGTGTGTTAACGTGCTGGTAAATATCCCTGCATTAAAGTCCCAGGCCACTAGGAGTGCCGCCTCTGGATAAGCATTTTCCATACTCTAAAAACCTCTAGACTTCCTTAGATATCGTTCACCAGCTGTTGTTTACAAATATACATAGACCGTCACCCCTTGTCTTACCAGAGGCTGCTGTTCTATCCTGCCGATACAGTGTATAACCCGCCAGCTGTATGTTATTCATGTCGCTGTTCAACCACGACTTAGTGAAACATAAGATATTACAGTTTTTAATGTCCCGTTGTTAGGATATACGTGCTTGTTGTTAGTCTATTTTATTATCCAATAATTGTACGTTGGCTAATAGGACCGATGGTAAAGGCAAATTACCCACTCACCACCAGATCCTTA
This sequence comes from Oncorhynchus masou masou, assembly GCF_036934945.1. Lineage (NCBI taxonomy): Eukaryota > Metazoa > Chordata > Actinopteri > Salmoniformes > Salmonidae > Oncorhynchus > Oncorhynchus masou. The sequence goes on from NC_088232.1 coordinate 15,425,011, forward strand.
CAAGGCACCCTGACCTTCATCCTCGAAATCTCTGTCTCTTTCTCCTGTGAAAGACGGGGATGAGGGCCTTGTCGGGTGTCTGGAGTAAATCCCTCTCGCCCAACTCGTTAAAGAAAAAACAGTCTTTTTTACTTTTAGATGAATGTGTATTGTTGAATGAATGTGTACTACACTGTTGGAGCTCGGAACACAAGAATTTCACTACACCAGCAATAACATCTGCTAAATATGTGTATGTGAACAATAAAATTGGATTTGATTTGACAACTCCTGCCCCCTCTCCTCCACCCCCCTAAATGCCTGTGCTCCCCCCTCTCTTCAGTCTAAATGATCACAAATAAATATTAGTTGTTTGGCCAGGGGGTTGTGAGGAGACACCATGCCACCATTACCCTGAGACTCAGCCCAGCAGAGGTTAAAATGACTGCTCTATCCCAAGAACCAGTGTCAACTTCAAAGGACACACACTTCAAAGGACACACACAATGGACTGACGGTCGAGCGCTTGCTCTCTCAGTTGCTCCCTGAGCCTGCCCTCATGCTCTCCATCTATTTCTTTCTCCCCCTTTCAATTTGATCTCTCCAGCCCACTAGCTTTATCTTTCCCCTTGTTATTATCTGGCCTGTACTCTACCATATCTTTAATCATGTCTTTAAATATTTTTTGGTTTGATATTTTTTTGTTTTATCGTTTTCTTCTTAGGGTACATTACTATCCATTTAAAATTAGAAGTTTATAAAACCTGTACCCGTAGGCTACCACTCAAAATAACATTAAGAAATACATAGAGTTGAATAATAAATAATAGAAAACCAAAAAGATGTGGGCCTCCACCCCCACCCCCCCATCCCATTCCCCCAACTAGACAACATGTCTCCACCCCCCCCCCCCATGCGAATATTAATAGTAATAATCTATCGAGCTCTTTTGGCAGAGCGCTACAGACAAAGCAGAGCCGTAGCACTGTGGGCTGACTGGTCTCACTTAGAGGTGACTGCCTACTGATCAGGTTAACAGCATTAGAGAGCTGTTAGCTAGTCTGGTGGCTAACTGCTACTGTCAGAGAGCGAGAGAGAACACTAAAACAACCAACCAAAAACCCGGAACACAGAGCCAGAGCCAAGAACTGAAGAATTGAGGGCTTAATGAATGAGCTTGAGGGTTGACAAGGAGAGTTCAAGGTTCAGACAGATTATAACTACCGGAGGCAAATTAAGGTCTTCCCGAAAATGTTCCTACCTTCTTCATTGAATGCAGCCCTGTGACTTCACTACTGTAATCATTCTATTTTGGCCATTATATTTCAGTATGAGCCACATATTAAAATAGTTAGATACAGTTATCCCTGGAAGGGAATGGAGAGGATAAGGAAAGACTATAGAGTAACAGACATCAAGTCTGTAAGAGCATGTCTTGGGCAGTTTTCACTATAAAGATCAACCTTCTTGGATGTCTTATAATGGGACATAATGACCATCAAAAGCAGCATTTCTAAAGAGGCTAACCTACAGGCCTTACAGTATACAATATCAAGTTTACAGTAAGTTATCTCTAAATCTTTAAGTTCTTGGAACGTAAAGCTGAATCTCTAGGATGTCAACAAACACCTCTAATTGTCTCCCCAGTAGACAGTAGGCCTAAACATCCAACAATGCAATCATCTTTCATGCCATGAACATTTCTTTATCCAAGGTGAACACAGCACACCGAAACAGGCCAAGTCCTGTTCCTCCCTCTTCCTGGCTGGCTGTTTACAACTGATAGGCATCATAGAGGTGAGGGAGAGAGAGTTTGGAAGAGAGCCTCAGGGAGGGAGGGAGGGAGGGAGGGTTTGGAAGAGAGCCTCAGGGAGGGAGGGAGGGAGGGAGGGAGGGAGGGAGTTGACATGTTTATGTAGCGGACCTTGAGCGAACAGCCTTGAATCATAAATCATGTCGGAGGAACAGAGGGTAAGGCGGGGGGAGAAAAGGAGAGACAGTGGGGGACGGAGACGGTGGGGGACGGAGGCCCGTAGTATTGCTGTCTCTGTGCCTCGTGGAGGAAACTGTCAGGACAAAAACATCTCAGACAGCTTGCCACATACATGCCCTGACCACTGACCCCGAACCATACACAAACACCAGCCCTCTCTCAGATCTGTGATCAGATCAGGGACACCAAACAAACAGGAGGAACCCTCTTCTACAATAGAAAGGTACAGTAACAATACACAAGCCATACATTCTCTTAGAAACCTTATCTAATCATTGTCGAAGAAACTGTAGGGCCAAAACTTCTGCTTCCTGTGGGGCGTTTTAAAAAGTTGTCTTTTTAAGAGGATGTTATTTGCAGTGCATCGTCCAGGCAGGTGGTGCTACACAATGGTACACATTGGATGCTTTGCAAATTGGAACACGGAGGGGTAAATCAATGTCAAATGGAGCTCGGAGGGCACTTCTCGGATGCATACTCTGTTTGTATACATTTTGAAGCATACATCGATGCAAGCCGCAATAGAAAGTATGCACAGAATTATGATGCAACCATGTAAAAAATGATGCAACATTTATTGAAATCAATGGCCATTGTTTGAGCTGAAGTGAGAGAAAATAAACTCTGGCTTCAGAATGACATGTTGCCCATTCACATCTCATATGTTTTTCATCTTGATACGTTAATAAATAGATTCTATGTTCATTTTGGCATGTTTACCTGCCTACAATACCCACTGTAGTGTGTGCAGATGCAAGCCCATATGGGTCCGGGGAGTTCGAGTGCTTGTCAAATGTAATGTTTTATGCGTTTTCCACACTCTCGTCCTCACAAGAACATACTCAAGGGAACATCCTCATAGAATGCATGAGAGCGTGGAGCACGGTAGTATGCATATTGAGAAACACCCATTGTAACTTGATTCTGCTGAATTGTTCCTTCTTTATCTATCATTTTGTGATAATTACAAGAACAAAAACATTTAACCATAAAAAACATACCGTAGTTCTCCTTGGAGTCCCATCCCTTGTTGATGCTCCAGCGGCTGCCCCAGCCGCCCCCACCCCCACGCCTGTCCCCCCGGTCCCACTAAGCACAGGTTCCTGCTCCTCAGGGTTGTAGTTATAGTCCTCTGTGGGCTGCTCCTGTTCCTCTAGGCTGGCCCTGCTGCCAGGCCCACTCTCAGCCTGGTCTGGGTACTCCCAGAACAGAGGCCAGAACAGCTTCTTGTGGCCCAGCCACTCCTCCGATGAAAGGGACCAGTCGTTGCGGCCCCCCTCCCCCCCCTCCTTGGCCAGGTCCATCTCCATCTCTGTCTGTGGGTCCTCCACCACCTCGATGGTCACCTGGAGGAGAGGGGGGAGGCGAGAGAGAACGAGAGACAGAGAGTGACATACAGAGAGAGAGAGAGAGAGAGAGAGAGAGAGAGAGAGAGAGAGAGAAAGAGAGCAAATACACTATGAAAGAGATATTTTAGGTTTCAAATTAAATACTTTTTTCATTGCCTTGAACAACATGCCAATGCCAAACACACATGGTTTCTGCACCCTTCTCAACGTGTGTACTAATTAAATACTAATTGAAGTGATAATACGAGTAGCAAAATCTTTCCCAGGTCTCCAGTCCTCCTTTCATGTATAGAATATTGCATTCTGTGTAATCACAACTGAATAATGTGAAACCTTTATAAAAGTTAACCTTTTTACAACTGGGAATTGAGGGTGTGATTTCACACTTCACAATTATCCTCAGCAAATTGCAACAAAATCATAGAGTAAATTGCCTCTGGACCGAAGCTGTTGCCAAGAGTAACATTCAACACAATTGCTTGTGTAATCTTATGGAGTCTTACAGGCTGCATCCTAAAATGGCACATTATTCCCTATATAGTGCACTACTTTTGACCAGGACTGATAGTAATGCACTATATAGGGAGTAGTGTGCCATTTGGGTCGCAGCCAGGGTGTCACAGACTCTGGTGCGATTGATGGCTAGCAATTATTGAACACACAGTACTTTCCCAGATGATAGTAAAACAGCCATGACTGTAGAGTAATACTGATAACACATACACTGGCCACAAAACTGCTTCTGTAACTGTTGTCACAGCAATTGAAGGCAGGCTAGTAACGGTAGGAAGGGAATGCAACAGAGGTTAAAGAAACTATGGGGATAGGGGAAAAACCTTTCCAGTACTGTATGTGATATGTACTTCCTGGTGAAAATATGACTATGACCAGGTGTTTTTCCTGACATGACCTCACCGGGAAAAACTCTGGGTCCTAGTTATACCAGCAATAACAACTAGAGACCAGAGGTACTTCCCTGTAGCTCAGTTGGAAGAGCATGGCGCTTGCAACACCAGGGTCGTGGGTTTGATTCCCGCAGAAGACCAGTATGAAATGTATCCCCTCACTACTGTAAGTCGCTCTGGATAAGAGCGTCTGCTGAAATGTAAATGTTTCCATAGTCAGGCTACGTGTTCAGGGAAAACTCCTTGCTCAACCACTGTCCATTACCATTCTATATACTAACATTACTGCTTCTACTGTAAACAACCTAACATTTACAGGCTCAGCTCCAGATGTGCAACATTGGAAAGAAAAATAAACAACCCCATTCCACCCCCGTCAAACAACATGGTCTGTTCTGTCCCAGCCCTGTTGTCTTGGTGCCAGTCTGATGTCCTATCTGAACCCACTAGATTCTTGGGATGAACCAACCAGGGTACTGAGGGTTTGTAGACAGTGTGTCCAGGCATGTGTGATGAAGGTAAGGAAGGTGGTTGGGGTAGTATGTGATGAAGGGAGGTAGAGAACAGAGTGGAAGAGTGAAAAGGGATGACGGGAGAGATACTTAGAGTGGGGTTGTAAAGGGAGGTGTATGTGGAGAAAGCAGGATAGAGAAGCGAGGTGTGGGATAAGGGTGTGTGGTGGTGGAGAGGGAGGGATAGCTAGAGATGGAGGGAGCAAGATAGAGGGATAGGGGATAGACTGATAGACTGCCACGAGCCTGCAGGTCCAGACAAAGGCATGGTTGTTTATGCTTCTGCTTGTAGTTACCATCTGATGGCTGCTACAACTGTTTATAAAGACAACCCACTGGCTAAAGACACAGATTAGGATGGTGAGTCATGGCTACTAGTCTTATGCCTGTCAGACCCTTAACATCATCTCATTCTCTCTCTGTGTCTCTCTGTCTCTACCTCGCTCTCTGCTGACAATCATTGTCAGTAGACCAACAAGTCAAGGAAGATTCATATATCAAAATATGACAATGCTTGATTTAAAAACCAATAAGCAAAGTAGTAGGACATGACACACTGTGGCGTCATTACAAGCCTGCATGATTCCAAGGGGCAAAGAGAGGACATAGCCAGCTCACTGTACGGCTCTTGCTAGTTGTCAGCGGGGTGAAGTTGGACTGTAGTGTACTGTACTGTATAAGACCTCTGCACATTGAAGCTGAGCTCCATTTCCTTCCCCCTGTCTGAGCGGTAAGTGGAGGAAGTGTATTAGGCCTAACTATGACCCATTATAGGCTGTGACTCATACATAACCATGGATCTGAAGGACAGGCACTTCCAGTATTAATGCCCCAGACAAACCATAGGGAACTAAGCCACTCCAGTAAAATATGTCCTGTGTATTGTCAATCAGGAGATTGTACTATGCAGATTGTTGGTAATTTGTCAACGATGATAGCAAGAGGGACGAGTGTTTGTGCGCATGTGTATTGGAAGACAAAAATATTTTAAACACCATTATTTATATATCGGACGCATTTGGTTCTATTCAAATCTACTCTATTGTTGTATTCTATTCCCCATAGTGTGCCAGTACAGTTTGGTACGGTTCACTCAGTTCGTCACGCTATGACCCTCCACAGTCAAAACCAATGAATTCCAGTCGACGTGATAACAAGGTAAAAAGCCCACTAAAGCAACCAAGGATATTAGCGGCTGGCTCCCAAAGAAAGACTTATAAAACCAAATAGCTTTGTCTGGTTCCTATAGACTAAAGGATGGCCCAATCCCACTTGGATCAAGAACACATTTTCCTTGTTATAATAACGAGGCTCTTTCAATTTCTGGATACCTGGGCTTCTCTTGTGTCAGTTTTTCCCCAAAGTCTAACTTAATTTCCTTTCAAATCCACTTGCACACATAAACTCTCTGCAATAACACTAAAAATAAAATGAACGTTTTTTTCTTCATACTTCTGTATAAAAAAGCACTTTTGAGATAATCAAGATCTGCTGCGCTTGGAGAGCACGTTAAAAAGTGCTTGTTAAAATAATAAAATAATGCGGTGACCTCTCACCCCTTAGATTTGGCTGTTTTCTCTGCTCTCTCCCTAAACCCCATGCAGATGTTTGAGCATCATGGCAGACTTGAAGCACCCCACTGTAAAGGTCTTGCATGGAGAAATTTAAGAGGCCGCTCCGACTCAAAACAGCTGTGAAGAAAGATGGGAGGGGGAGTCAGTGTATGTGTGTGCGTGTGTGCGTGTGTGCGTGCGTGCGTGTGTGTGTGTGTGTGTGTGTGTGCGTGTGTGTGTACATGAGTTTGTGTGCATTCACGTATGTGTTGGGGTGATACAATAAGCTTTAGAGCAAACGCCCCACCTCCCTTCTTATTCTGGAGTCCCTGCAGCCTCTTACAATAATAGCAAGAAAGAAATTCAAGGGATAAATGATCAACTAAATGAAATGCAAGGAAAACAGAGAGTCTTGTAAACTCTACTGTTGGCCAGTGGTTCACAGTGTGTTTGGAACAGTAGCAGCGATCAGATATGAAACACCACTAGAGGAATACAGTCTCTAAACCTATTAAATACTGACTTTTACCCAGGCCTAACTAGGGAACTTGAATTTTGTGCCAATCCTCATAGACATCAATGCATGATGTACACAGAAGTCTGAGTTCTGTGCATGGGTGTCTAGTCAGGATTCAGCCCACTTTAAAGAAATTAACTTCCTTGCCCCGCTCAGTAAATGTTTCCTTCTTAACTTACTCGGTTACGAAGAACATGAGTTATTAAGTGTTTTTCATGCCGGATCAAAACATGGTACACTCTTAGAAAAAAAGGTGCTATCTCGAACCTAAAAGGGTTCTTCGGCTGTCCCCATAGGAGAATCCTCTGAAGAACCCTTTTGAGTTACATGTATAACCCTTTCCAGAGAGGGTTCTACATTGAACCCAAAAGAGTTATAACTGGAAACCCCCGAAAATTCTACCTGGAACCAAAAAGGGTTCTCCTATGGGGACTGCCAAAGAACCCTTTGGGAACCCTTTTTTTCTAAGAGTGTACCATCCCTTGGATACAATAATTTGATGAGCTATGTTCTGCTCGTTGCCTCCAGGGCAGGCACAGTTTGATACTATCAACACTTTTCCAACCATCCATTGTTACCCATCAGCTAATATTTACTGAAAGCACTCAATCCAGCAATCTGGTACCTCAGTCGTTTTCTGTTAACCTTAAGTCATTATGCTTCTAAATTACTCTAACACCCAGCCCCGTGAGAATTAGCTGTCAACCAGGCTTTGGCATGGCTCACACATTATACAGAGAAACTGGATTGCAAAACCAGGTGCAAAAGTTTGTCGCTGAATAAATTGGCTGTCAACAATAATGATGCATATATGCAGCGCTGTGCGTGTGTGTGTGTGTGTGTGTGTGTGTGTGTGTGTGTGTGTGTGTGTTAGGCTTACGGTAATCCTGTACATAGTATCATTAAAAACATCCTGAAATCTTTGCTGTGACAGTTGTCCTTCCCTACGCCAGAGCGATAGGGTACTATAAAGCATTGGGGTCATTGAGACAACGGTTAGATAGAAACATTATTACAATAAGCTTCCTTCCAATTGATCATGAATATAAAGATACAGACTTCATCCCAATGCTCTTCAATAGATTCCTTTTATTAAATTCTTCACTCTACACTAACAGTAGATCCGATAACACTACTGGTAGATCTGAAAGGAACGTTGGATGGATGTAAGCAATACTGGAAACTCTACTAAGCCCATACAACCATAACATGTGTGATATATTCTGATGTACTAAACAGAAGAGCTCCAGAGATACACTCTATATACAAAAGTATGTGGACACCCCTTAAACGTAGTGGATTCAGCTATTCAGCCACACCCACTGTTGACGAATTGAGTGTATAAAATTGAGCACACAGTCATGCAATCTCCATAGACATTGGCAGTAGAATGGCCTTAATGAAGAGCTCAGTGACTCAATGTGGCACTGTCATAGGATGCCACCTTTCCAACAAGTCAGTTCGTAAAAATTCTGCCCTGTTAGAGCTGCCCCGGTCAACTGTAAGTGCTGCTATTGTGATATGGAATCGTCTAGGTGAACCAACGGCTCAGCCACGATGTGGTGGGCCACACAAGCTCACAGAACAGGACCGCCGAGGGCTGAAGCACGTAGCGCGTAGAAAAATCATCTGTCCTTAGTTGCAACACTCACTACCGAGTTCCAAACTGCCTCTGAAAGCAACATCAGCACAATAACTGTTTGTTGGGAGCTTCATGAAAAGGGTTTCCATGGCCGAGCAGCCGCACACAAGCCTAAGATCACCATGCGCAATGCGAAGCGTTGGCTGGAGTGTTATAAAGCTTTCCGCCATTGGACTCCGGAGCAGTTTGGTGGAGGAGGAATAATTGTCTAGGGATGTATTTCATGGTTTAGGCTAGGCCCCTTAGTTCCTGTGAAGGGAAATCTTAACGCCACAGCATGCAATGACATTCTAGACGATTCTATGCCTCCAACTTTTTGGCAACAGTTTGGGGAAGGCCCTTTCCGCTTTCAGCATGACAATGCCCCTGTGCACAAAGCAAGGTCCATACTGAAATGATTTGTCGATATCTGTGTGGAAGAACTTGACTGGCCTGATCAGAGCCCTGAACTCAACCCCATCAAACACCTTTGGGATGAATTGGAACGCCGAATGTGAGTCAAGCCTAATCACCCAACATCATTGGACTAGTAACCAAAAAGCTGCAAGTTCAAATCCCCGAGCTGACAAGGTACAAAATCTGTCGTTCTGCCCCTGAACAGGCAGTTAACCCACTGTTCCTAGGCCGTCATTGAAAATAAGAATTTGTTCTTAACTGACTTGCCTAGTAAAATTAAGGTAAAAAAAAAAGAAACCTCTCTAATGCTCTTGTGGCTGAATGGAAGCAAGTCCCCGCAGCAATGTTCCAACATTTAGTGGAAGGCCATCCCAGAAGAGTGGAGGCCATTATAGTAGCAAAGTACCATCTTCATATTAATGTCCATGATTTTAAAAATAGATGTTTGATGGGCAGGTGTCCACATACATTTGGTCATGAAGTGTACTATATAATACATAGAGTAATATTTCATTATGTGTCCTCTCCTACCTGTACTTTAGGGTTGTGTAAACCTGCCTATTCATTAGGGTTGTGAAAACCTACCTGTATATTAGGGTTGTGAGATCCCAAGTCTGCGTTGGCCAGCTCAGGGAAGTTCCTGAGGTCCAGGATGAAGGGTTCTGGGTCCTCCTCTGGTTCTGGTTTGGGCAGAACCCCCTGGGACCAGCCACGGCGTCGGGGTCTCTGAGAGGATGGGTTGGATGATGCCAGGCTCTGGAGCTGGTTCTGCTGCTGGAGGTCCTCCAGAGTCTCACCCACATCGCCACCCGGGCTAGCCTGAGATATCACCAAAAGAAAAAAGAGATCAATTATTTCATTTTTTCATGCATCAAAATGTTGTGAAATGTTCAGAGACAATAATCTTATAAATGTTGATACAAGATGGCATTTCTGTGGCATTACAGAACATTCCACACGTAGTTAGATAAGACTGAATGAACATGCTGAAGACTGACTGAATGAAGATAACAACAAATGAGCTAATTCAATTTCACATCATCATGACCTAATCGGAGGTGTATACTATGAAGTAAGCTAGATCTACTCAGGCTTTTCTAAAGACAGCCAGTTTCAGTTAGCTTCACATTCAAGCTCAGGCTTCATCCATACTACGATGGTCATGGCTCACATCAACAGCATCCTCCCGGATACCCTAGACCCACTCCAATTCACATACCGCCCCAACAGATGCACAGATGACGCAATCTCAATCGCACTCCACACTGCCCTTTCCCACCTAGACAAAAGGAACACCTATGTGAGAATGCTGTTCATTGACTACAGCTCAGTGTTCAACACCATAGTGCCCACGAAGCTCATCATTAACTTCTTCGATATAGGGGGCGCTCTTTTAATTTTGGGATAAAAAATTGTTCCCGTATTAAACAAGATATTTTGTCACGAAAAGATGCTCGACTATGCATATAATTGACAGCTTTGGAAAGAAAACACTCTGACGTTTCCAAAACTGCAAAGATATTATCTGTGAGTGCCACAGAACTGATGCTACAGGCGAAACCAAGATGAAACTTCAAACAGGAAATGGCCCAGATTTTGAAGGCGCTGTGTTCCAATGTCTCCTTATATGGCTGTGAATGCGCCAGGAATGAGCCTACACTTTCTGTCGTTTCCCCAATGTGTCTGCAGCATTGTGACGTATTTGTAGGCATATCATTGGAAGATTGACCATAAGAGACTACATTTACCAGGTGCCCGCTTGGTGTCCTCCGTCGAAATTATCCAGCGTAATCTCCAGCTGCGTGCATTTTACCATTTGCTTCAGAGGAGAAAGCCAACTGCCACGAATGATTTATCATTGAATAGATATGTGAAAAACACCTTGAGATTGATTCTAAACAACGTTTGCCATGTTTCTGTCGATATTATGGAGTTAATTTGGAAAAAAGTTTGGCGTTGTAATGACTGAATTTTCGTTTTTTTTTCTTAGCCAAACGTGATGAACAAAACGGAGCGATTTCTCCTACACAAATAATATTTTTGGAAAAACTGAACATTTGCTATCTAACTGAGAGTCTCCTCATTGAAAACATCCGAAGTTCTTCAAAGGTAAATGATTTTATTTGAATGCTTTTCTTGTTTTTGTGAAAATGTTGCCTGTTGAATGCTAGGCTAATGCTATGCTAGCTATCAATACTCTTACACAAATGCTTGTGTAGCGATGGTTGAAAAGCATATTTTGAAAATCTGAGATGACAGTGTTGTTAACAAAAGGCTAAGCTTGTGAGTGAATATATTTCTTTCATTTCTGTTGCGATTTTTATGAATAGTTAACGTTGCGTTGTGGTAATGAGCTTGAGGCTATGATTACGCTCCCGGATACGGGATTACTCGACGCAAGAAGTTAAGCTAAGGACCCTGGGACTAAATACCTCCCTCTGCAACTGGATCCTGGACTTCCTGATGGGCCACCCCCAGGTGGTAAGGGTAGGCAATAACTTGTCTGACACGTTGATCCTCAACACTGGGGCCCCTCAGGGGTGTGTACTTAGTCCCATCCTGTACTCCCTGTTCACCCACGACTGCATGGCCAAACACGACTCCAACACCATTATTAAGTTTGCTGATGATACAAGTGGTAGGCCTGATCACCGATAACGATGAGACAGCCTATAGGGAGGAGTTCAGAGAACTGGCCTCTCCCTCGATGTGAGGAGCTGATCGTGGACTACAGAAAAAGGTGGGCCAAACAGGCCCCCATTAACATTGACGGGCTGTAGTGGAGCGGGTCTAGAGTGTCAAGATCCTTGGTGTCCACATCACCAACGAACTATCATGGTCCAAACCCACCAAGACAGTTGTGACTATTCCCCCTCAAGAGACTGAAACGATTTGGCATGGGTCCCCAGATACTCAAAAAGTTATACAGCTGCACCATCGAGAGCATCCTGACTGGTTGCATCACCGCCTGGTATGGCAACTTCTGGGCATCTGACCATAAGGCGCTACAGAGGGTAGTGCGTACGGCCCAGTACAACACTAGGGCCAAGCTTCCTGCCATCCAGGACCTATATAATAGGCGGTGTCAGAGGAAAGCCCATAAAATTGTTATAGACTCCAGTCACCCAAGTTATAGACTGTTTTCTCTGCATCCGCATGGCAAGCGGTACTGGAGCACCAAGTCTAGGACCAAAAGGCTCCTTAGCAGCTTCTACCCCCAAGTCACAAGACTGCTGAACAACTAATCAAATGTCCACCAGACTATTTACATTGACCCACTCATTTGTTTTGTACACTGCTGCTACTCGCTGTTTAATATCTATGCATAATCACGTCACCCCTACCTACATGTACAAATTACCTCAACTAGCCTGTACCCTCGCACACTGACTTGTATGTAGCCACGTTATTGTTATTTTATTGTGTTACTTTTTATAATTTTTACTTTAGTTTATTTGGTAAATATATTCTTGAACTGCAATGTTGGTTAAGGGCTTGTAAGTAAGCATTTCACGGTAAGGTCTACAGTTGTTGTATTCGGCACACGTGACAAATAAAGTTTGATTTGATATCACACCTGGCAGTAATTCTAGGAGACTTGTATCTGTGGGTGCATGTTGCACATGGCTAGTCGAACGCTGAACTCTTTATTGAAACAATGCTGAAACATCAATCCATGGGCGAGTCATTGCCCCATTTTCATTTATGTCCAAAATGAAAAAAAGTTATCTTGCCATTTCAGCAGGCTATTGTGTCAAATAAGCTTTTACAAGTGCTCTCTTCATGTTATTACTTATCATTAATGTCTACTTTGTTGTGCTTTGGTGTGCTTATCAATGCACAAGCACCTTTTTTCCCCATTTCTTTCGATAAAATAATTGTATTAAGTCATTGTATACACAAGTTTTACTTTATGTGAAGTTTTAAATGCATTCTGTCATTGCTAAATGTGTAATGTGGTAGGTATTTTAACATGACTATTTTTAACACACAAAAAAACATTTGATTAATAAAATATTTAAGCAGTCGTCCTCAAATGAAGGGGAAAGATGACGCAATCTTTATGAGGGAGGAAATCTGATTTCATTGTTCCTCAACTCCCAGCTCAGACAGTTAATTCAGGATAAATGGAGTTAGCCTTGCGTTAGCCTGCTTGGGAGCAGGTAAGTTCTGAAGGATTCATTCCCATAGAAATTAAACTGGCTAAAAGGTGAGTCACTTTCATGATACCGGTTATCCTGAGTTGAATTCAAAGTTGACCAAAGTTACCTCTGTAAATGCTCAAACCTGATTCCTCGTATAGGGCTCTGAGACAAAGCAAAACAAAACACTTAACTGTATGGATGTTTCTGCACCACGCACTTTAATAACCACAATGGGCTAAGAATGTGTTCTTCACTGACTTGCCGAGTTAAATAAATCAAATGGAAATAAGTATCTGACTTCATTGTGCTGTCATGTTTAAAATGTTTATACAGTATGTATTATTCTTCATCAATCAGTCAATCAAAGTACATACAACTCAAGTCAAAGCTGTTTTACTCCACAAGGTATGTAGGTATCTGCTTTACAGAGAAGAGATTTAGTCAGTCTGTCAGTCTACATCACAGCTGGTTGGCGTTAGCAGTAATACCGTCTACAGGGATAGAGGTTAGGAGTGAAGCCTGGGATGGTACAAGCAGGTAGAATATCACACACACATACACACAAACACATTCACACATGTACACATACACACACACATGGACGTGTGCACGCACACACACACAAATCTCCATCATCTGGTTCACTTTAGTATGTAGTCCGTGAGTCTGGGCCGAGAGAGAGGCCTCTTGAGTCAACAACATCAAACCCAGCTGAGTCACTTTACACTGACTGTGCTTTGTCCGTCTGTCTAACCCATCTCTCTCTGTCTGTCTGTCTGTCTGTCTAACCCATCACTGTCTTTCTTCATGGTAGGATATCACACTGTACTGTTCTTATGGATATACAGTGGGTATCAGAAGTATTCACCCCCCTTAGATTTCTTCACATTTTGATACATTTACAAAGGGGTTTTGAAATAGATTGTAATATATTGTGTTTTTTGTGTAATTGATCTACACAAAATGAAAATCAACGCATTTTTACAAATTAAAAACAATTATAGTACATTTTAAAAATAAATAACTAAAATATAGTTGTTGCATAAGTATTCACCCCCTTTGATTAGGCAATCTTTAATAAGTTCAGGAGTGAAATGTGTCTTAACAAATCAAATAATCATTTACATGCACTCTGTGTGAAATAATAGGTTTTTTTGAATGACTACTCCTTCCTCTGTCCTCAATACATATAGCATCTGTAAAGTCCCTCAGTCAAGCATTGAATTTCAAGCACAGATTCAATTACAAAGACCTGGGAGCTTTTTGAAAGCCTCATAAAAAGGGCAGAGATTGATAGATGGGCAACAATAACAAATCAGACATTGAATATCTATTTGAGCATGGTCAAGTTAATAAGTATGCTGTGGATGACGTATTAAACCACCCAGACACATCAAAGATATAGTTTGATGATACATTCCAGTCCTGAACTGGAATGAAACAGGACTGGAATGAAACTGCTCAGAGATGTCACCCCGAGGATATAGGGGATTTTAAAACAGCTACGGAGTTCAATGGCTGTGATGGAGGGAACTGAGGATGGATCGACAAACATTGTAATGACCTAAGTGAGAGAGTGAAAAGAAGAATACAAATATACCAAAACATGCATCCTGTATGCAACAAGGCACTAAAGTAATACTGTAAAAAAGCATGGCAAAGGAATACACTTTGTGGCCTCAATACAAAGCCTTGTGTTCCAACACGTCACTGAGTAATGGTGGCTGCATCTGTCACTGCTTGAAAATCTATGGCAAAGGCTTGCAAAGTTCTTAGAGACTTACCCAAGAAGAGGCACAGCTGTCATTGCTGCCAAATGTGTTCCTAACATGTATTGACTCCGGGTTAATCAAATCAAATCTTATTTGCTAACTTACAAGCCTTAACCAACAACACAGTAAAATAAGTGTTAAGAAAAAATAAGAAATAAAAGTAACAAATAATGAAATGGCAACAATAAAATAACAGTAGTGAGGCTATACACAGGGGGTCCCGGTACAGAGTCAATGTGCGGGGACACAGGTTAGTAATTGAGGTAATATGTACATGTAGGTAGAGTTGAAGTGACTATGCATAGATAATTAACAGAGAGTAGCAGCAGAATAAAAGGGGGGACAAGGCAAATAGTCTGGGTAGACATTTGATTAGATGTTCAGGAGTCTTATGGCTTGGGGGTAGAAGCTGTTAAGAAGCCTTTTGGACCTAGACTTGGTGCTCCGGTACTGCTTGATGTGCGGTAGCAGATAGAACAGTCTATGACTAGGGTGGCAGGAGTCTTTGACAATATTTAGGGCCTTCCTCTGAAAGCTTGGCCCCATTGATGTACTGGGCCGTACGCAATACCCTCTGAAGTGCCTTGCGGTCGGAGGCCGAGCAGTTGCCATACCAGGCAGTGATGCAACCAGTCAGGATGCTCTCGATGGTGCAGCCGTAGAACCTTTTGAGGATCTGAGGACCCATGCCAAATCTTTTCAGTCTCTTGAGGGGGAATAGTCCACAATCATCTCCTTTGTTTTGATCACGTTGAGGGAGAGGTTGTTATCCTGGCACCACACGGCCAGGTCTCTGACCTAATCCCTATAGGCTGTCTCATCGTTGTCGGTGATCAGGCCTACCACTGTTGTGTAATCGGCAAACATAATGATAGTGTTGGAGTCTAACTATCATTCCATGCAGTCATCAGTGAACCGGGGCTGAAGGAGCTGAGCACGCACCCCTGAGGGGCCCCCATGTTGAGGATCAGTGTGGTGGATGTGGCGGATGTGTTGTTACCTACCCTTACCACCTGGAGGCGGCCCGTCAGGAAGTCCAGGATCCAGTTGCAGAGGGAGATGTTTAGTCCCAGGGTCCTTAGCTTAGTGATGAGCGTTGAGGGCACTACAATGTTGAACACTGAGCTGTAGTCAATGAATAGCATTCTCACATAGGTGTTCCTTTTGTCTAGATGGGAAGGGCAGTGTGGAGTGCAATAAAGATTGCAACATCTGTGGATCTGTTTGGGCGGTGCGCAAATTGGAGTGGGTCTAGGATTTCTGGGAAAATGGTGTTGATGTGAGCCATGAGCAGCCTTTCAAAGCACTTCATGGCTACAGATGTGAGTGCTACGGTCTGTAGTCATTTAGGCAGGTTATCTTAGTGTTCTTGTGCACAGGGTCTATTGTGGTCTGCTTGAAACATGTTGGTATTACAGACTCAGACAGGGAGAGGTTGAAAATGTCAGTGAAGACACTTGCCAGATGGTCAGCGCATGCTCGGGAGTACACGTCTTGGTAATCCATCTGGCTCTGTGGCCTTGTGAATGTTGACCTGTTTAAAGGTCTTACTCACATTGACTGCGGAGAGCGTGATCACATAGTCATCCGGAACAGCTGATTCTCTCATGCATGTTTCAGTGTTACTTGCCTCGAAGCGAGTATAGAAGTAATTTAGCTAATCTGGTAGACTTGTGTCACTGGGCAGCTCGCGGTTGTGCAGTCTGTAATAGTCCTTAGTAGTCTGTAACAGTTTGCAAACTGTGCCACATCCGACGAGCGTCAGAATTGGTGTAGAATGATCTTAGTCCTGTATTGACACTTTGCCTGTTTGATGGTTCATCTGAGGGCATAGCAGGATTTTTTTATAAGCTTCCGGGTTAGAGTCCCACTCCTTGAAAGCGGCAGCCTACCCTTTAGCCCATGTTGGATGTGGATGTTGCCTGTGATCCACGGCTACTGGTTGGGGTATGTACGTACAGTCACTGTGGAGACGACGTCATCAATGCACTTATTGATGAAGCCAGTGACTGATGTGGTGTACTCCTCAATCCCATCGGAGGAATCCCGGAACATATTCCAGTCTGTGCTAGCAAAACAGTCCTGTAGCTTAGCATCTGCTTCATCTGACCACTTTTTTATTGACCGAGTCACTGGTGCTTCCTGCTTTAGTTTTTGCCTGTAAGCAGGAATCAGGCGGATAGAATTATGATACAATTTGACAAATGGAGGGTGAGTGAGAGCTTTGTATGCCACTCTGTGTGTGGAGTAGAGGTGGTCTAGAGCTTGTTTCCCTCTAGTTGCACATTTAACATGCTGGTAGAAATTAGGTAAATTGGATTTAAGTTTCCCTGCATTAAAGTCCCAGGCCACTAGGAGCGACGCCTCTGGATGAGTGTCTTCCTGTTTGCTTATGGCTGTATACAGCTCATTGAGTGCGGTCTTAGTGCCAGCATCGGTTTGTGGTGGTAAATAGACAGCTACAAAGAATATAGATGAAAACTCTCTTGGTAAATAGTGTGGTCTACAGCTTATCATGAGATACTTTACCTCAGGCGAGCAAAACCTCGAAACTTCCTTAGATATCGTGCACCAACTGTTGTTTACAAACACACATAGACCACCACCCCTTGTCTTACCAGAGGCTGCTGTTCTATCCTGCCGCTACAGTGTATAACACTACCAGCTGTATGTCATTCATGTCATTGCTCAGCCACAACTCGGTGAAACATAAGCTATTACAAGCTTATATCAAGGTATATTCGTTGCTGTTTTAAAAAATAAACATTTTTTTGGCTCAGAGCTGTGCTCAGCTCTGTGTTCTGCCTCTGATCAAAGCCTTCTATCCACTGATCATGGGTATCCTGTCTTGACTCACGTCTCTGGCTGTGTCTCTAACACACGCAAAACAGATGTCCTCTCCCCAATCCCCTCCACAAACCACCCATACATGCATTCCACTTCCAACCTTTAGCTAGATTTCAGCATGACCAAAAACCAGAGTTCTGCAGCAGAAAAGGCCATTCATGGAACAGGTTCAGGTTGGGGCTTTACTTTAGCTGAGGTTGGGTGTTAAAACAAATGTATCCCAGTAGTCATAACAGAGGAGCCTGCCTTTGAATGAGTCAAGAATGGAGTTGGATACCTGGAACGCAACGTTCTGTGCCAGGAAGAATAACTATTAGTGGTGCATGAGTGGGTGTAGATTCACCAGGCACACGATACAATGAAAGGAAAGTTATTCCAGTCTTAACAACTTCCATCCAGATACATGACACAGAGAGAGGGAGAGAATGAGGGGAAGGGGGGGTGGAGAATACAAGATGAAAAAAGAGAAGATATTTTTTTACAGATCCATACATTAAACCTTATTACCAAGAGGCTACGCTACACTGTAGTCTATCCCCAGTACTCCTTTCTCTCTTGATAACATCATGACAGGTCGCATAAGCTACGTTTACACAGGCAGCCCTTATTGCCAAAACAATCTGATCTGATTGGTCAAAAGGCCAATTAGTGGCAACAAGATCAGAATTGGGTTGCCTGTGTAAACGCAGCCATAATGTATGACTGACTGATGGTCCCCTTCATAACTTCCGCCACTCTCTTTGGACCATTCACCTATCCCAGGTTGGAAGGAAACCGAAGAGCTAAGTTAGAGGCAAAACAAAATGATCCTGCTCAACTGCACACGACAGAGCCGTTGGGATGTGACTCTTCTAGCTCTCCTCCATATAAACATTAACATCACCAAAGCAACCTGTTCCACGGATAATAAAAAATATATATTTTCTCTCTGAGTGAAGGAGTGTAAATTGGGGGAAAGAGTTGGGAGAACAGAGCACAGGGTATTGATAGGGCTCCCTGAATTCATCGCGTTAACACACAAACACAGACACACATAGTAAACAGAGCGAGAGAGAGAGAGAGAGGGAGCTCGACCAGAGAATTCTTGGAGATCCACAAGAGGCATGGAGAGTTGGCCAGGAGAAACATCCCCTGGAAACCAACGAAGGCAATCACCAGAACAGAGACACACTCTGGGGTAGGGAGGCCAGTGTGTGTGTGTGTGTGTGTGTGTGTGTGTGTGTGGGCGGGTGGGTGGGTGTGCGTATCTATGGCTGGACGCCTGCCCGGAATCTGGCAGAAACTCTGAGAAATCTCTCATTGTCGGACTTATTTGTTCTTCTTCTCTGGCACCACGTCGGCGTGTAACTATCTGATTTGGTTGGCATTCCCCGATAGTATCACTAGCATAGCCAAACGTGTTTTATCCTATCTCTTCAATAAAGCAGTCTTTGTGCATTCTCATTGCAGACACTCACTGTAGCTATGGGTAGCTCTGGAAAGATGGCTAACAAAGGCAGCCAGAGTCCAAAAATAACACCTTGAATTACCAAACAAACCCACAGTGGCCCAACAATAACATGTAGTGAAGCATGATACTTTACCAAACCACCGCTTGGGCTCTGCTGACCTAACGGTGTTCTTGAGAGATAAGGTACCAAACCACTGCTAGTGCTCTGCTGACCTAACAGTGTTCTAGAGAGATATGGTACCAAACCGAGAGATATGGTACCAAACCACCGCTAGTGCTCTGCTGACCTAACGGTGCTCTAGAGAGGTATGGTACCAAACCGAGAGATATGGTACCAAACCACCACTAGTGCTCTGCTGACCTAACAGTGTTCTAGAGAGATATGGTACCAAACCGAGAGATATGGTACCAAACCACCGCTAGTGCTCTGCTGACCTAACGGTGCTCTAGAGAGGTATGGTACCAAACCGAGAGATATGGTACCAAACCACCACTAGTGCCCTGCTGACCTAACAGTGTTCTAGAGAGATATGGTACCAAACTGAAAGATATGGTACCAAACCACCGCTAGTGCTCTGCTGACCTAACAGTGTTCTAGTAAGTCGCTCTGGATAAGAGCGTCTGCTAAATGACTTAAATGTAAATGTAGAGAGATATGGTACCAAACAGGCACTAATTGGAGTTCCATGACTGGAGAATGTACATTGCCCTAAGGAACTAGAGTTGACTGTTAGACTGTAAGTCTTGCTGTTATGCTTCATATGAATCTTTCAGATCTATGTATGTGTAATCATGGAATATGGATGTGTGTGTGTGTGTGTGTGTGTGTGTGTGTGTGTGTGTGTGTGTGTGTGTGTGTGTGTGTGTGTGTGTGTGTGTGTGTGTGTGTGCGCGTGCGTGTCACACACTGTGTGTTCTTTAGCTCACCACACACTAACGCAGTTCCGTTGAAGCGTTAGTTTACATTTCTTCTTCATTAAAACCTGAAGCTGAGATTGCAGTGTGTACCAACCAGCATACGCAACCAGGCTGTAGTTTCATACCTGGATTATGGTATACAGTTTCAGCTTAACCTCAATTAGGGCGTCGGACAATTGAGAACTTTCCACTCCACACAGTCACCCCCTGTCACCATATAGAACAGCAACTTGAACTTCTGTACGGGATAAAGAATTTGGCACTCTCCGTGAATGTGGCATGGGCATCAGCTCCCCTCTAAGAGGGAGAACTAGCCGATCATTCCAGGATTATTTGGTTTAACAATTACCAGAGCCTCTCAACCCAATTCTACCCCTCATCCCTGTTGCTCAGCCTCCACACACACACGCACATGAAAGCATACACTCACACACACACACACACACACACACACACACACACACACACACACACACACACACACACACACACACACACACACACACACACACACACACACACACACACACACACACACACACACACACACACACACAGACATATATACTGAGTATAAAAAACATTAAGAACACCTGCTCTTTCCATGACATAGACTATCCAGGTGAATGAACAGGTTAAAGAAAGATTTTTTAGCCTTGAGACCACTGAGACATGGATTTTGTATGTGTGCCATTCAGAAGGTGAATGGGCAAGACAAAATATTTAAGTGCCTTTGAACGTGGTATGGTAGTAGGTGCCAGGCGCACCGATTTGCGTGAAGAACTGCTGGATTTTTCACGCTCAACAGTTTCCTGTGTCTATGACGAATGGTCCACCACCCAAAGGACATCCAGCCAACTTGTGACTACTGTACGAAGCATTGGTCCACATTGGCCAGCATTCCTTTGGAACACTTTCGACACCTTGTAGGAATGTCCATGCCCCGACAAATAGAAGCTGTTCTGAGGGCAAAAGGGGGGTGATACTTGATATTAGGAACATGTTCCTAATATTTGGAATACTCAGTGTACATGTACACATGCATGCTCACACATACACACATAAGAGAGTCACATCCAATACTGTTGCATACATTCCAGGCCAGAGTTAGGATAAGTAAGTAGCTGTTTGTGTGTAAAACAGGTGGTTCATGTTGCGTCCCTCAAACATTTAGCCTCGCCGGCTCCCTCTGAGCAATGTCAACCCAACCGCTCGCTCACTTTAATACAAATATCCCAGATACCCCAGCATGTCACAGAGAGAGATGGAGGGGGAAGAAAGGGGGAGAGAATGCAAAATCAGAATAGGGAGAGATTGTGTGAGAGAGGAAGTGAGCATGAGAAAGCGAGTGAGAAGGAGCATGTTTTCACACTCCGCACAATTCCACCCTGCCATTGTTGCTTTCTAAACTGGCGCTGTGCTACTTTTCGCCAGATTGTCAAATTCTCCAGAACATTCTTTCACCTTCCAGGCAGCAAGCAAGGCATGTTCTTGCCCCCTGCCGGGCCAACGGTGAGAGAGACCTCTGCTGTATCTAGTGATCTATAGACATCTTCTGTGAGGCTCAGTACATGGATGCCTGCATGGGGGAGTTCCACAGTTATACTGTTATAGAGCTTGGGCATCTAATCAAAAGTCTTCATCTTCCACAAGAAAACAGTGGAGACATAAAATCAGTTTTATACGAGAAACAGGACCTTTGTGCAAAGGCGCTGCTTCCATAATCAGGAGGTGCTGGTTGTCATGAGATCATCTAGAGATGGTTTCCTTGACCCAGATCGCACCTATTCCTGTACTAAGATTCATGTTCAATGGAGAATGTTCATTGAAAGTGCTTTTTAGTCTAGGACTTGGGACTGGGACCCAGGAAACTGCATGGCCCCTTGTGACTGAGCCATTAACCAAAACTCTCAAGTTAACAGACAAAGAGACAGATAGAATGAAGTCAGTGCTAGGGTGAAGGATATGGGGTTTCTGTGTTCTGGTAACACCCAATAAAATCCAGAGGTAGAAATATAAGAGGACCAATGAAATCAGATTCCCTCCCTCTCGCAACGATTGCATCATCATCCACTTCATTTGACGAAAACGACTGATTCAATATTTTATTAAGCAAATATTTGTGCGTGTTCAAAATTAGAGCAATATCCACCGTCGTAGTATGGATAAAGCATGAGCTGCAACGGGAAGCCACAGTAACTGAAGCTGGCTAGCTTTAGAAAACCCTCAGTAGATCTAGCGTCAATCGTAATGTCCCCCTCTGGTATTTACATCTCTCTAACTTAAGTCAAACCACATACACCGCAGCTCAGCTGAGCTTCATACAGCAGATCTCCGCCATGTTATTCATGTGTTATGAGGTATGGTGAATCAGAAAAAGAGAGGAGACGAAAGAAACTCAAAGCACCTGTGTGGATAGCGAAAGAGAGGGTAAAGAGGGTAAGTCCTTAAGAAACACCAATTACTTGCATGGTCATTTATCATTTATTCGCACGTAATTACTAAATCAATACCTTCAAGTCCTCCTCTTGTGTTGAAATTCTCTCCCGTTGTTTCTGTGTACTTTACCTTTAGTTAACGTGTGTGTTCGTAGTATCAGGACTGTAAAATGAAGTGGTCTCTCTTTCAGCATTAAACAACGTAGTTACTTGTGAGGTACCACTGCATTGGACGACTCCATCCAATGTAGACAAGAGTACATTTCTTTGTGATTGTACCCCGTTTTTACAAGGTCCCACCTTCACACTTACAGGGTAGGTAGGAGGTAAGAGGGATGTAAAATGAGACCATTGCTAATACCATATACACTGAGTAAACAAAACATGAAGAACACCTACTCTTTCCATGACATAGACTGACCAGGTGAATCCAGGTGAAAGATATGATCCCTTATTGTTAAATCCACTTCAATCAGTGTAGATGAACAGGAGGAGGCAGGTTAAATAATACTTTTCTGAGACATGGATTGTGTATGCGTGTCATTCAGAGGGTGAAAATTTGTATTTATTTGTATTTATTTAACCTTTATATAAATAGGCAGGTCAGTAAGGAACAAATTCTTATTTAGAATGACAGCCTACCCTGGCCAAACCCGGACAACATTGGGCCAATTGTGCACTACCCTATGGAACTCTCAATCACGGCCGGATGTGATGCAGCCTGGATGGGCAAGACAACAGATTGAAGTGCCTTTAAACAGGAGGGACCCTGGGCATCTTTCTTTTGGTGGTTTTCAGAGTCAGTAGAAAGGCCTCTGTAGTGTCCTAAATTTTCATAACTGTGACCATAACTGCCTACCGTCTGTAAGATGTTAGTGTCTTAACGACCTTTCCACAGGTGCATGTTCATTAATTGTTTATGGTTTATTGAACAAGCATGGAAAACAGTGTTTAAACCCTTTACAATGAAGATCTGTGAAGGGTCCTGAAAAAGGGACGTTTACATACACAAACACACACACACACACACACACCAAGGATATAATAGTTTTTTGATTTTATATTAGTTTTTATTTCTATTCATTTTTAGATTTGAAAATAAGTTTAGTTTCAGTTAGTTCTCAGATTTCATTAACACATTTTTATTTGGTTTCAGTTTGATAAAAACATTTCTATTTCATTTTTATATTATTTAGTTTTAGTTTTACTGTTAGAGACAGAAAGGATAGTACCCTATGCATGGGGGCAAGGAGCCATTTACAGTTGAAGTTTTTACAGTTTACACACACCTTAGTCAAATACATTTAAACTCAGTTTTTTACCACTTCTGACATTTAATCCTAGTAAAAATTCCCTGTATTAGGTCAGTTAGGATCACTTTATTTTAAGAATGTGAAATGTCAGAATAATAGTAGAGAATGATTTATTTCAGATTTTATTTTGTTAATCACATTCCCAGTGTGTCAGAAGTTTACATACACTCGATTAGTATTTGGTAGCATTGCCTTTCAATTGTTTAACTTGGGTCAAACATTTGGGTGAAATTTGGGTGAGTTGGTGAATTTTGGCCTATTCCTCCTGACAGAGCTGGTGGAACTGAGTCAGATTTGTAGGCCTCCTTGAGCGCACACGCTTTTTCAGTTCTGCCCACAAATTGTCTATAGGATTGAGGTCAGGGCTTTGTGATAGCAACTCCAATACCTTGACTTTGTTGTCCTTAAGCCATTTTGCCACAACTTTGGAAGTATGCTTGTGGTCATTGTCCATTTGGAAGACCCATTTTGCAACCAAGCTTTAACTTCCTGGCTGATGTCTTGAGATGTTGCTTCAATATATCCACATAATTTTCCTTTCTCAATGTGCCATCTATTTTGTGAAGTGCACCAGTCCGTCCTGCAGCAAAGCACCCCCACAACATGATGCTGCCCCCCCAGTGCTTCACGGTTGGTGTGGTGTTCTTCGGCTTGCAAGCCTCCCCCTTTTTCCTCCAAACATAATGATGGTCATTATGGCCAAACAGTTCTATTTTTGTTTCATCAGACCAGAGGACATTGCTCCAAAAAATATGATCTTTGTCCCCATGTGCAGTTGCAAACCGTAGTCTGGCTTTTTTATGGTGGTTTTGGAGCAGTGGCTTCTTCCTTGCTGAGCGGCCTTTCAGGTCACGGTCGATATAGGACTTGTTTTACTGTGGATATAGATACTTTTGTACCCGTTTCCTCCAGCATCATCACAAGGTCCTTTGCTGTTGTTCTGGGATTGATTTGCACTTTTCGCACCAAAGTATGTTCATCTCTAGGAGACAGAACGCCTCTCTTTTCCGAGCGATATGATGTCTGCGTGGTCCCATGGTGTTTATACTTGCGTACTATTGTTTGTACAGATGTACGTGGTACCTTCAGGCATTTGGAAATTGCTCTCATGGATGAACCAGACTTGTAGAGGTCTACAATTTATTTTCTGAGGTCTTGGCTGATTTCTTTTGATTTTCCCATGATGTCAAGCAAAGGGGCACTGAGTTTGAAGGTAGGCCTTGAAAGACATCCACAGGCACACCTCCAATTGACTCAAATTATGTCAATTAGCCTATCAGAAGCTTCTAAAGCCATGACATAATTTTCTGGAATTTCCAAGCTGTTTAAAGGCACAGTCAACTAAGTGTATGTAAACTTCCGACTTCAACTGTATGTGTTGACAGCCTATAGTTCTTTTTTTTGGGGGGGGGGTGTCACTTCATGCCACCAGAAGGCAATAATAAGGTGATGGTCATAGGTTTGGTTAGGTTTACATTATAAATACATTTTAGGCATCGTTCCAGAGCTTAGACATTGCTGATGCCTGACAGATCTTACAACGCCTGTATAGGTATATTACGAATCACCTAACCACACTATGTTATAGAAATCTGTCAGCTGATGACACAGTTGATGACGTTGCCTAGTTAAATAAAGGTTTAATAAAAAATAAGTTTTCGCTTTTCTTCTCTGGTGAAACACTGCCATCTATTGGCAGCATTTACCTGCAAGAATCAGAAGTTCGAAAACCCAATATATTTTTTAAACCTCCTTTGATTAAAAAAAAATACAAAAGCTGAACATCATTTCTACTTTTTTGTTTTACTTTGAGTTAGTTTTGAAGTCAAAGATAATAGCTTGACTATATTTTTAGTTTAGTTTTAGTTTACTATAATAACCTTGACACAAACACACACACACACCCACACACACACACACACACACACACACACACACACACCCTTTAAACCTCCATGCTCATATGAGACACCTCTTTCAAAGTCAATGAGATCTCATCATCTTGCCATGGTAGCCAAAATAATGGGTAACTGGGCATTTTTATATATGACCCTAAGCATGATGGGATGCTAATTGCTTAAATAATTCCTAAACCACACCTGTGTGAAAGCACCCTGCTTTCAATACACTTTGTATCCCTCATTTATTCAAGTGTTTCCTTTATTTTGGCAGTAATCTGTATGTAGTAGTAACAGGGCTGTAAAATTACGTGGTGTCTGTTTCCAGGTGAATACAATGTAGTACCAGCACGTTGGATGACTCCGTTCCATGAAGACAACAGCAAATCTGTCCGTGATACTACCCTGTTCATGGTACCACCTCCACACTTACGGGGTAGATATGAGTTAAGAGGACTGTAAAATGAAGCTGTTGTTAATACCATGTAAATACCAGATACTGTCAAGTTTACTCCAGTACAATGTAACAAAGTGATCCAGTTTGTCAGTGTTTTTTTATACAATTGAGACAAGCACACAAAAGTTTGTTTAATGAATATCAACCAAACAAACCTAGCTAGCTAGCTAAGTAGCAACACATTTGTATTCACAACCATATCAAAGACCTAGCATAATAACAAAAGTGAAATGCATAAAAAATATATGTTTTTTTAAATGTCTGTGAATATGTGTAAATCATTTTTAGCTACTGTACATACAAAAATATTTTGTATCTACATGACATGAATATATATCATATGATTTAATATGATTAAACAGAATGACTGCATATATCCCTATCATGAGCTAACATAGATGACTTGCAGAAATTGCTAGCAATCTGACCATTTCACTTACCAGAAAAAGTGCCACGAATAAACTGTAACTATGCGTAAATGTAACTTTCCACAAGCATGTTATCAATTAAAGGGCATGTAGCAGCTATTTCTCAATGCCAAAAACAAGTATAATTGTAACTTAGAGCACCCCAAGAAAACATTCCCAAATTACAAACTCTTAATTCAATTTTTTTAATACTCTAATATTGTTCTAAATTGGGTTTGTTTGGTTTCCATGCTCACTCTTCATATACTTGTGAGTAAAAAAAACAACAACAACAACAAAAAGCGTGGGTCAGTGGTATGGAGCTAGCTAGCAATTGTATTTTTATTCATCAAGAAGCTTTGTGTGGTAGCAGGGGGTAGCAACACTTGCTATGGAAATGTGAGTATGCCTCTATTATCATGTAAATGCAACACTGTGTAAAGTGGGATACAGTTGTGAGAATGAGGTCGGAGAATTGGGCATCTACTCGCAAATTTCGTCCTTGAGAACTTCCATGGCTATCAACAATAGAAGGAGGGCCTCAGCAAAATGTTGCTTTTCAAAATGGATGCTGTCCTTACCAACAATGTGGCCTATAAAGTATCACAAACAGCCAGCAGCACCAGCAGAGACAAAGCATTATCAGGACTTTACCGGGAAAGTGAAAGAGCTAACTTACTACCTCTATGCTAACCTTAGCTAGCTCTAGAGCTACCGTATTTAGCTCACATCTTCCATCTAAATAACACTGATTAATGCTAAAGTAGCCAAATTAACATGTCAACTGCCAACTGTTGCTAGCTAACTGCTGATACTGTCATACTATAGATAGTACAAATCTATGGGAAAAGAGTAATTTGGTCACAATGGAGGTCAATGTTTCTGTATAGAGCCTGTGGCTGGGGCCCCAACTGTGTGTATGTCTATGTGTGTGGATAGCGAGCTAAACCGAAATGCAAAGCTTTGGCCATGTATTAGATCGTGGATCTGGTGGCATTTCAGAGAAAGGAGACAGATTTTCTTTAGAGGGGTGGATTTTGTTCAATTGGAACGTTTATTTCTATAGCTTCTGGCTGTCTAGAGCCGCTGGCTGTCTCGTTGGATGGTGTCTAGCATTGGGGGAGTTTTCTATAGAGCCTGCCTGCAGGCTAAATTGAAATGTGACACTTTGGTCATGGATCTGATTGCAGATCTGGGGTCATTGAGAAGTCCTGGAGACACGCTTTCTATGGAGGGGTGGTTGTGGATTTTGTTAAATGGGAAAGTAATCAATGTCACAGTTGCTTCTTGTTAAAGAGGCATCAGCTAACGTTAGCTTGCTATAGCTAGCTATCCTCTTCCTCTGTTTCTGAATGAATTTATGTCTGTTTCTTTCAAGCAGGCAAAATAAGTGAGCTAGATATGTCGATAACATATCCAAGTTTGCCACTGGTATGGGGTAGTAAATATCCTAAAGCTAGCCAGTTAGACAGTGGCCATAGTGGAGTTTGGAGTGTGACTGTTTGAGGTTGTGGATAGGTGACTTTTATACTGATAACAAGTTCAAACAGGTTCCATTAATACAGGTAACGAGTGGAGGACAGAGGAGCCTCTTAAAGAAGAAGGTACAGGTCTGTGAGAGCCAGAAATCTTGCTTGTTTGTAGGTGACCAAATACTTATTTTCCACCATAATTTGCAAATAAATTCATAAAAAATCCTACAATGTGATTTTCTGGAATTTGTTTTCTCATTTTGTCTGTCATAGTTGAAGTGTACCGATGATGAAAATTACAGGCCTCTCTCATCTTTTTAAGTGGGAGAACATGCACAATTGGTGGCTGACTAAATACTTTTTTGCCCCACTGTACTTTAGTCTGAGACTGCCATCATCAAAGATTGTAGATATACTGACAAGTTACATGTCTCTCTGCCCTAACAATGGGAGTCGTTGTCCAAAGAGTGGAACAGCGGGAAGTCTAGCTCCCTGCTATCCTTTCTTTGGACTGGTGTATACATTGTTGTAATCCTTTTTTTAATATTCAATGAGTGTTGTTGATGTCAACTCTGGAGAGAGATGCTATGCTAATAGCCTACCATGGATATGCATAAACTCTTTGCACATTTTTTTATATCTAGAACTAACTAACTGAAATGGTTCTTCGCCTGTCCCCATACGAGAACCCTTTTTGCTTCCAGGTAGAACATGTTTGGCTTCCATTTAGAACCCTTTCTACAGAGGGTTATACATGGAACACAAAAGGATTTACCTGTAATCAAAAAGGCTTCCCCTATGGGGACAGCTGAAGAACCCTTAGCTATCCCGAGGCAACTCTGATATGAAGCAGGTTTTTTTTCCGCAAAGTTGCTGGGATGTCACTCAGTACACTCGTAACAACTTAAGCATTACGGGACTTCTATTAGATCAAATAAACCTTGTGTAGCAAATAAGGTATACGTTTTTTTGTTGACCAAACGACACTCTCTCATTGGAGGCCACTCAAAAACTCCTTGCTTGGTGGGTGAAACAACGAAAAAGTGCTACCTGCTGGAGGGAGACAGATTTTCTGCCAAGTTGGGCCTCCCTTTTCTTCTTCCTCTCTGCCATCATGGAACTTGGTTGTGATGATGAGGAGCGTTGTACAAAACAAAGTCTTCAGCCATTGGATCGCCTCGAACCAATCAGAGTATCAAAGAGTATTCTGTATTCAGAGTATTCTGGCTCTGGCCCAACACATCGGTTTCTGGGCCAATCAGACGGCTCCGAATGTGTTTACGGGAGGTACTCATTGCAGAGAAGAAACTAACGTCTGTGGGTGTGGTGTAGCATTCGGACGGAGCTAGCCCCTGCTGAGTCCCCAACAACCAGACATTCCGGTTTTCAGGGGAAATTGAAAAATAGCCTGTGACACGACTTCCAATTCTGGACACTAAGAAGGAGACACTCCATCTTAACTCCTCCTCTACATTTACTGGGTTGGTTGAATGGTGTAGAAGAGAACCTCCCCCTACAGTTTTTCTTCTTCTCATCAAAACTAGTATGTAGGGGATCTAGTTTCAGGCATTTATTTACACCTGCTACGATATGTTACAACAGAGCAAGGAGTCTGGGTAGCCAGGCAAATAGACAGTGGCAAGTTTTAATATCGTGGGTAAGATTGAAAAGTAGCTACTAGCAACACTGAGTCACTTCCAGGTCACAAATTTGGGAACATTTGAAAATAAAAGTCCCTCGTGTCATAGTAGAAAAGTGTCAAAAACATATAGTGTAGTTTTTCCCAATGTAGTTATAATGTTGCATCCTATAACACGCACTATGCAAATCTGGGGCTGAATAATTTTGCACGCCCAATTTTTCAGTTTTTGATTTGTTAAAAAAGTTTGAAATATCCAATAAATGTCGTTCCACTTCATGATTGTGTCCCACTTGTTGTTGATTCTTCACAAAAAAATACAGTTTTATATCTTTATGTTTGAAGCCTGAAATGTGGCAAAAGGTCGCAAAGTTCAAGGGGGCCGAATACTTTCGCAAGGCACTGTACATGTTGTACAGAATCTATGTATCTATTTTGAGTGTTAAGATATTGTTTTCTTACGAGGCAATATGCTTGTGAGAACATTGCAAAGATGCTTAGTTTGTGTATACTCTGTTTACAGTTATTTTGTGCCACTTCTAGCTATTTCTGCAAGCTTGGGCTAGGAATCTTGTTAGCTTGTGGCTAGAATGCATGCAGTCATTCTTTTTTTTTCAGGGGGGGGGGTAAGATTTATTTTATATTTTATACAAAACATACACATACAAATGTTTTATTTTATTGAACATTTATTTAACTTCTTATTCATAATGACGGCCTAACCCGGACGATGCTGGGCCAACTGTGCCCTATAGGACTCTCAATCACGTCCGGATGTGATTCAGCCTGGATTCAAACCAAGGACTGTAGTGTCACCTCTTGCAGTGGCTTAGACCGCTGCGCTACTCGGGTGCCTGAGTGGGGCTCTTCAGTGGTGCAAATGACAACATCATACAAACAACAACTACATCACACCTACCCAAACCGACTAGCACACACCCCCATATCCAGCACCCACATCACTTTCCGCCACATGGCCTGAAACTGCAACATTTAGTTTCTCTCCATAGCCCACTAAATATTTCAAAAATAAATAATTAGATTTTTCCATTGTATTATTTGTTTGTTTTATTTCCACTTTTTTAGTATATGTTTTTTCGAGATAGGGTATCTCACTACACCCCAATATGCCATGTCTTGAAATACACAGACAGGCGGAATAAAGTACGTTTACATTGTAATACTTCTGACAGCAACTTTCTAGTTCCGCCCACAACTTCAGGACTTTAGCGTTCTCTATTGAGTCATTATTTTTTTGGCAGGGTAGCCTAGTGGTTAGCGCATTGGACTAGTAACTGGAAGGTTGCAAGTTCAAACCCCTGAGCTGACAAGGTAGTAATCTGTCGTTCTGCTCCTGAACAGGTTGTTAACCCACTGTTCCTTGGCCATCATTGAAAATAAGAATTTGTTCTTAACTGACTTGCCTAGTTAAATAAAGGTACAATTTTTAAAAAATGACTCTGCCGTTGTGCTGTATAATTTGTGAATTTTGTCTCTTGTATAATAAATTCTGTATGCAGTGATTATATTCAATCATATTTGTATGCTTTATATTCATGTCATGTACTGTAGATACAACTTGTATGTAGCTAATGTTAAAATTATTTTCACATTCACATAGAAATGTATGCAATTCCTTTTGTTGTTAAGCTAGCTAGCTATTTGATATGATTGTGAAAACAAATGTGTTTCTACTTAGGTTTGTTTGGTTGATTTTCATTAAATTAACTTCACTCTGAATTGCTTGCTTGTCTATATTGTGAAAAATCACTTTGTTATATTGTACTGGAGTAAACTTGAAAGTATATTGTATTAACATGGAATTAGCAACAGCGTCATTTTACAGTCCTCTTACTTCGTATCTATCCTGCAAGTGGGAAGGTGGTACCTTGTAACAACAGGTTAAGATCAGACAGATTTGCTGTTGTCTTTATGGGATGGAGTCGTCCAATGTAATTGTAGCTCACAAGTAACTCTATTGTATATATGTGGAAACAGACACCACTTAATTTTACCTACCCTGTAAGGATGAAGGTGGTACCTTGTAAGAACAGGGTAAGATCACGGGCAGATTTGTTGTATTCGTGGGATGGAGTCGACAGACAGACAGACTGATAGAGGTAGAGTTCTCCATTAATATTTTAGCAGAAAGGGTATAAGCCTGAGGCTACATTTGCTGAATAACCCTTTGAGACTTCTGATCTCTGACCCTTTACCTCTGACCTGAACCCTGGAAAATGATGACTAGTAACTGGGTCATTACTGTATTATAGCCATGTGAAAGGGCAATGCCTTCATCTTTATTAATATTTAAATACAGCACATCACTATAAGCTGTAGAAAGTCTATGCAGTATAGCATACATACACACTGACAGACATGAACTGCCAGATGCTCCAATGATACCTGAGGGGGATATTTGAGGTGTTATCAGGTATGAGTGTCATCACAACTGGAAAATGACCATTTCCTCACCAGCCAAAGAGGGCTCTCTACTACTCTCAGCCTAAGGATTGCCTGTTGTACATTATTTAATGTTTTTTTGAGATTGTCTACACATGTTAAGGGGATTAAGGGGAGACAATCAAACGTTTCACATGATCTGATGCCTATTGCCCTCCCCAGCTCCCGACTACCTCTGCTTTCATTTCAGCAAAATGATTGCGCAATGAAGTCACTTTGGACCACGGCCATTGTTGCTCACTGTCTCTGGCCCATTGAGCTTTCAGAATTAAGAGTTTAACCAAATAGATTAACTTCATGATGAATGATGCCAATTCCTAAACAATAATGTTGTAATTTCGGACAACATACAACGTGCTACGTTCAGCCAGGTGTTAAGGTAACATTACGCATCAATTCATAAATGCGCTCTGTCAAGTTTCAGCAGAGTGAAACATATTTCCCAATCATATGACATTGAGTGAAAATTAGCAAATGGCCTAACCCCCTAACTGTGAGTAGAAAATAAAAGTTAGTAGGCTTTTACCTCCGTGGTCGCAATGCTCCTGTCATTGGGGACTGCACCTTTGTGACTGTTGGTGGGGAAGCTCTTGATTGACACCTGAGTCATCGTCAAGAAGACTACCCACAGCAGGTTAACCTTCCTGTGCATCTTCTGCATGTCTTTTCCAAGTTGGGACAACAGCTGTTGGTTTCGTCGGTGTTTGCTGGTGTTGCGATGCTGTGGTCGGTGTGGAAAGCAACAGCAGATATTTAGAAGCCGCTCGGCGTGCTGGACACGTTTTCAGAACCCTCGCCTCTGATCCATAGCCTAAATATAATCAATATAAATCCGAAATCAATATGTAAGACTTTGCGATATACGATTCTTAATCCAATGTTGTTTGAACGTGAACTCAGCTTTCAGAGCTGGAGCTGAATTTTGAACCAATTTGATGCGTCTCATCTGTGCTCTTTGCTCCCCAAATGCGCCATTAGGTAACTTCCAACGTTGACGCTCAAAGGTTACTTAAAATATTTTGCACTGTGATCATTAATTCCCGTTGGCTCTTCTCCCGCCAATATCCAGTCTTAGTCTTGTAACAAAACCGTTCAGAACTAGATCAGGCTATCGGCTGGTAGCTATGTTGCCTACCTATCCTCCCTTGACTTTACACTGTCCAGACGCTTCGTCTCCTTACTTGCTCGCTTTCCGTACACGCTTCTTCGGTCCTGCTATTACAACCTTATAGTATACTCCTTTGAAATAAATGGACTTGAGTTTATCCCGAATTTTAATAAGTAACTTTCTCTAACCTTAAATGCTGCTAACTCAAATATGCTCGCATGCGCTCTGCTGTGCCTGTTGTAAGGAACCTCTTCTATTGACTGCTTGAGAATAATCGTTTGTCATCTACATTCGTCGCTGCTTCTCTCTCTCTCTCTGTCACCATCTGTTCAGTCCCAGTCACCTTCGCAGACACCACTCGTAGTATAGTGACCTCATTGGCTGAGGGCTCGATCCGCATCTCCCCTTTACGGGTGACGTTCTGAGGGAGGGTCTTACCAAAGAGCGCACAATAAAAGAGCGAAATCAGGGAATGAATGAGACCGAAATGAATGAAGGTTTGTGAAGGGGGTGATTTTAAATATGAGCAAAATGAAAGGATAACATTATGAAAGAGAGGAAGTATAAGGCCGAAGATGGTGGCTAAACAGAGAATGCTTCCTTTTGAATAAGTCTGAAGGTTAGACACTCCCCGTTGGATTAGAGGGGCGTGTGGTTTAATAATGCAAATTAATATGGAGTAATTCATTTTCTTTGTTCGGGGATGAGCTTAATTAAATGACTTTCCCCACAGAGTTCCCATTTATCATCTTGTCCATGTGTCAGAATTCCTCTTTTTGACTCCAAAGGTTGCAGAAGCCAGGAACTAGAGTGTTGGGTTTTCTCCCAGACTGAAGACACATATGAAGTGAAGCTGATGACGGGTGTGACCTTGTGAACTAAAGAGGGAGAACTGATAAACTTCTCTCCGCCGAGGGAATCAGAGATAGCAAAAGACGCAAGACAAAGATTTCCAGCGATTTCCAGTATGAATTTATTCTGTGATAAACATGTTGAATTAAAACCACACCTGATTTTATGTTAGCCCTCAGACCGAACTTTCCCTTTGATAACCGATAAACCAGCTCTGAATTATGACACACGAGAAGGATAACATTATCTGGAAATCTCCCATTTCTTCAGGATTATACTGTGTGTGAACGAGAGCGAACATGAGAGAGTTAGTGAGAGAGATTCTGCGTGTTATCTCGGACTTCCGTCGGGCTGTCTTGCTAAGAAAAAGGAAAAGGTGATGTGTTTTAAGAGAGCAAGTGATGAAGGAGCTGTTGTTCAGCTCAAGGTATAAGATGTGCTGGAAACAGAGAGACAGTATTCAAAGTGATCCTGTTAACAGCTCTCAACACCTATTACAGGTTTGATCTTAGCTTGTTTCTTTTCTGCACCACTCTGTTCAATTCCATACAGTACGTTCAGAAAGTATTCAGAAACCTGACCTACACACAATACCCAATAATGTCAAAGTGGAATTATGTTTTATTTATTTATTTTACAAATGTAATAAAACATAAAAAGCTGAAATGTCTTAAGTATTCAAACTCTTTGTTATGGCAAGCCTAAATAAGTTCAGGAGTAAAAAGGTACTTAAATCACATAAGTTGCATGGACTCACTCTGTGTGCCATAATAGTGTTTAACATGACTACCTCATCTCTGTACCCCACACATACAATTATCTGGAAGGTCCCTCAGTCGAGCAGGGATTTTCCAGGGACGCTTTCCAATGCCTCATAAAGAAGGGCACCTATTGGTAAATGGATAAAAATAAAAAAGCAGACATTTTAATATCCCTTTGAGCATGAAGTTATTAACTACACTTTCGATGGCGCATCAATAAGCCCAGTTACTACAAAGAAAAAGGTGTCCTTCCTTGCTCAGTTGCCGGAGAGGAAGGAAACCGCTCAGGGTCTTCACCATGAGGCCAAAGGTGACTTTAAAACAGTTACAGGAGAAAACTGAGGATGGATCAACAACATTGTAGTTATTCCACAATACTAACCTAATTGACAGAGTGAAAAGAAACCTGTACAGAATAAAAAATATTCCAAATCATGCATTCTGTTTGCAACAAGGCACTAAAGTAATAGTGCTAAGAAAGTAGCAAAGAAATTATCTTTATGTCCTGAATACAGTGTTGAATTTTGGGCCAATCCAATACAACACATTACTGAGCACCACTCTCCATATTTTCAAGCATAGTGGTGGCTGCATCATGTTATGGGTATGCTTGTAATTGTTAAGTACTGGGGAGTTTTTCAGGATAAAAATAAATGTAATAGATCTAAGCACAGGCAATATCCTAGAGAAAAACCTGGTTCAGTCTGCTTTCCACCAGACACTGGGAGATGAATTCACCTTTCAAAAGGACAATAACCTAAAACACAAGGCCGAATCTACACGGGAGTTGCTTACCAAGAAGACAGTGAATGTTCCGGGAATCTCTTAATTTATTTTATTTAACGAGACAAGTCAATTAAGAACAAATTCTTATGTACAATGACGGCCTACCTCGGCCAAACCCTCACCCGGGCGACGCTGGGCCAATTGTGTGCCGCCCAATAGGGCTCCCAATCACGGACAGTTGTGATACAGCCTGAAATCGAACCAGGGTCTGTAATGACACCTCTAGCACTGAGATCCAGTGCCTTAGAGGGCTGCGCCACGCCACTCGGGAGCCTCAGCTCTTAGAGACTAACCCAGAAAGACTCACAGCTGTAATCACTGCCAAAGGCGCTTTTAAAAAGTATTGGCTCAGGGGTGTGAATACTTATGTTTTTCATTTTCAATAAATTTGTACAATTTTCAAAAACATGTTTCCACTTTTTCATAATGGTGTATTGGTTGTAGCTGGGTGAGAGAAACAAATCTATTTAATCCAATTTGAATTCAGGCTGTAACACAAGAAAATGAGGTATAAGTCAAGGGTTATGAATACTTTCTGAAGGCACTGTAGCTAAAGCAAAATTAAATGGAACGCGTGAAGAAAATTAGTCATCTGGCCTCATTCACAAACCGACTCAAGAGTGCTGATCTAGGATAATTTTTGCATTTTAAATCATAATGAATGAGGTGGGGTCTGGTCCGAGATCAGCACTTCTACTCTGAGACGCTTTCGTAATACAGGCCCTGATGTGTAATAAGTCAATAACATTTGATTTGTAATAAAACACAAAAACATTGTTACATTATTTTAATGACATTTTGATGTCCGTAACATGAGTGAAACAGGTACAAATAGGTAATCCACTGATATGTAGCAAACACTGCATTTGTCTTTGATCCAAAAAAAGTACAGCTATTATTATGCACTATTTGTAGCACATCCAAGTTATGTTAGAACACATACATGTATTTTCTTTTTTAAAGCAGTTGAATGGCCACTCACACCCTGTATCTCACCCAAGAGACAGGTCATCCACAGATGAGGCATAAGGACAGTGTTTAAATCTTAAGAAGTTTGACGTTAAGACTTTGACACCTCATCAGTATCATGTTGTATTTCTCTTTGTGCAAACAAGAAAAATAGAAATATACAAAATACATTTTTACACACATCCAGTGCAGATTTACTTCTAACTTTTTGCCTTTGAGGAAACAAAAAAAAAACAGCTAGCTGAATGAGTCAAATCATTTGTCATTGTGAGAGTTCTTTGTACAGTAATAAAAATGAATGAAAATCTATTTAGTTCTCTATATTCAATATTTTCAATGATCTTAAATGTCTCTCCTCCAGCTCTTTGCAGGGCACTTATATTAATAAACTCTCAAAGATTTTTTTTTTACACAAACAGAACATGTCCTTGTCTTCAAAGAGATATCAATTTCATACAATAAAATCAGTAATTTTGGAATGAGTTCAGGTTGTATTTAAAAACAAAAACAAAGCCACAGGAAGGAGTGTTGTATGTAGGTAGTGTGTACAGTTGAGCACCTTGTTTCATGGTGTACTAGCAGCGTCAGTGACTACGTCATACTGTGCATGCAGCGCTAAGGTGTGCCAAACAATAAAATACACATCAGTAGTGATTGCACTGAAGGCATGTGATCAGTCAGAGAGGTGTAAAGGTATGTGCATGCAGAACATGGCTTCAGAGCTGCCAGTGATAAAATGTTAAATTTTTTCAAAATTGAGAAAAAAAAAAGAAAAAAAACATGGAAACAATGAATAAATAAATCTGTACATTAAACAACTCTCTGTCACACACACGTTTGGTTAAGACTAAGTCTGTCTTGACAAAGTCTGCTGCCCCCCCCCCTCCCCCCTCATCTGAAAGTAAAGGCCTTGGTACAACGTCTCTCACTCTGACCTGTTATGAGATATAGTCATCTGTAAATAAAAATCATATATACTTTGGAAAGAGAACGTAGTTAGAGATTCAAGTAAGACACGGTTCCTGGCTGCAAGTTAGAATAGCAAAGTTTAGCTCCAGGAGTTGGTTACACTAAACATGCATCTCAAAGCACTCCTAAACTGTACTTCATAGCAATACCATCACTGAGTAGAGTAGGATAACATTGCCCCTTGACACTGTGCTAAGGTCAGTTACACATTTCAACCCCAATGGGTAAGGATAGGTTTTGTGGAGGGTAAGCTGGTCCTAGATCTGTACCTAAGGGACACTTCTAACAGAAACTCAGTGTGTTTTATGACCTTTAGAAATCAGTTTGTTTGTGTTGATTATTCTTGTTGTTGTTTTTCTTCAACTCCCCATCTCTCCTCAAATGTTTAAATACTTCCGAAAGCTTCGTAAGCTACATTTAGGTTGGTCTTTCCAAATCACACCATTTCTCCCAAACACACACAGTCAGAGATGACATGACATAGGCATGACAAAAAGCAGCTACAAGCACACATAAGCAGTCCTCAGTCTACTAATCCTCCAGAAACAAAATGCCACAAATTAAGATGCAGACCCAACATTTCATTATTTAAGACAAAACAGAGGTAAGAAATAATCGTTTGAAAAAATACATGTTTTCCAAGTTTTTCTCTTCTTCTTCGCCATAATGCAGTGAGTTTGCTGGTAAAATAAGGCAGGCGTGTGAAAGTTAAAACCTTGTGTTAGATGAATAAAGTGGTTCTGTGACATCAAGGTGAGCACATTTTGGTTCTGGGTGTGGAAGACTGCCAGTCCAATCTGGTCCGATCCGGTCTAGACCACTGTGGTCCAGTTCAGTCTTGTATCTGGTCGTAGATGCTATGGTCGACGACTCAGTCCAGAAAGGGCAGTCTCTTGAGTCTGGAGTACTTGACCTGCAGCAGGTCTCCTACCTCACTGATCACACTCAGGGCCTAACCATAGAGACACACACACCATAAATGTTACATTATCACACAGATCTGAAGACACACATACACGCACATCAATGATCACTCTAACCCGAACACACAACACACTAATGATCACACACGTCATGCCTGCAGACACACATATCTGATTACACTCACAGCCTGACAAAACAAACACACACCGTCTTGCTTTACATGTATACCGATGGAAGACACACTTACGCCAAAACTCACGTCTACCACAGGCTGACTACAGCTGTCTGAAGCTACCATTTGATGTTAGTCAGTTGAGAGTGATGCAAGTCCTCCCAGATCACTAACACATGGTACAGTAGGATCTATGATGGGGGAAGACTGGGACTTGAGAGAGCAGAGCTAGCATGGGGATCTCTCACACAACTCACTCATTTACAACATGACTATCACATCAAGACCCATAATGGCAGAAACTCACTATAGGCCAGGCACTAAAGAGGCACAGTGATGTAAGAAAAGAAGAGAGGGAAGAGAGGTGATACCCAAATCAATGTGACACCAAAGAATGGATAGCAGATACAGTTGAAGTCAGAGGTTTACATACACTTAGGTTGGAGTCATTAACCTCTTTGAACTCTAGGGGCAGTATTTCATTTTTGGATAAAAAAAACGTTCCCGTTTTAAACAAGATATTTTGTCACGAAAAGATGCTCGACTATGCATATAATTGACAGCTTTGGAAAGAAAACACTGACGTTTCCAAAACTGCAAAGATATTATCTGTGAGTGCCACAGAACTGATGCTACAGGCAAAACCAAGATGAAATTTCAAACAGGAAATGAGCAACATTTTTGAAGCGCTGTTTTCCAATGTCTCCTTATATGGCTGTGAATGCGCAAGGAGAGAGCCCACAATTTCTGCCATTTCCCCAAGGTGTCTGCAGCATTGTGACGTATTTGTAGGCGTATCATTGGAAGATTGACCATAAGAGACCACATTTACCAGGTGTCCGCCCGGTGTCCTGCGTCGAAATTGGTGCGTAAACCTCAGCTGCAAGTATTTTTCCATTTAATTCAGAGAAGAAAGCAGACTTCCACGAACGCTATATATCAATGAAGAGATATGTGAAAAACACCTTGAGGATTGATTCTAAACAACGTTTACTATGTTTCAGTCGATATTATGGAGTTAATTTGGAAAAAAGTTCAGCGTTTTGGTGACTGAATTTTCGGTTTGTTTTGATAGCCAAAAGTGATGTACAAAACGGAGCGATTTCTCCTACACAAAGAATCGTTCAGGAAAAACTGAACATTTGCTATCTAACTGAGAGTCTCCTCATTGAAAACATCCGAAGTTCTTCAAAGGTAAATGATTTTATTTGAATGCTTTTCTGGTTTTTGTGAAAATGTTGCCCGCTAAATGCTACGCTAGCTATCAATACTCTTACACAAATGCTTGTTTTGCTATGGTTGAAAAGCATATTTTGAAAATCTGAGATGACAGTGTTGTTAAGAAAAGGCTAAGCTTGAGAGCTAGCATGTTTATTTCATTTCATTTGCGATTTTCATAAATAGTTAACGTTACGTTATGCTAATGAGCTTGAGGCTGTAACTGGATACAGGTTTTTTTCGTAGCCAAACGTGAACAAAACGGAGTGATTTGTCCTACACAAATAATATTTTTTGAAAAACTGAACATTTGCTATCTAACTGAGAGTCTCCTCATTGAAAACATCTGAAGTTCTTCAATGGTAAATGATTTTTGAATGCTTTTCTTGTTTTTGTGAAAATGTTGCTGGCTGAATTCTAGGCTTATAGCTATGCTAGCTATCAATACTCTTACACAAATGCTTGTTTAGCTATGGTTGAAAAGCATATTTTGAAAATCTGAGATGACAGTGTTGTTAACAAAAGTCTAAGCTTGAGAGCAAATATATTTATTTCATTTAATTTGCGATTTTCATGAATAGTTAACGTTGCGTTATGCTAATGAGCTTGAGGCTATAAATAGGATACCGGATCCGGGATTGCTCGTCGCATGAAGTTAACTTGTTTTTCAACAACTCCACAAATATCTTGTTGACAAACTATACTTTTGGCAAGTCGGTTAGGACATCTACTTTGTGCATGACAAGTCATTTTTCCAACAATTGTTTACTGTCAGATTATTTCACTTATTCACTGTATCACAATTCCAGTGGGTTAGAAGTTTACATACACTTAGTTGACTGAGATTTTAAACAGCTTCCAGAAAATGATGTAATGGCTTTAGAAGCTTCTGATAGGCTAATTGACATAATTTGAGTCAATTGGAGGTGTACCTGTGGATGTATTTCAAGGCCTACCTTCAAACTCAGTGCCTCTTTGCTTGACATCATGGGAAAATCAAAAAAGAAAAAAATCAGCCAAGACCTCAGAAAAAAGACCTTCACAAGTCTGGTCCATCCTTGGGAGCAATTTCCAAATGCCGGAAGGTTTGACCTTTATCTGTACAAACAATAGTACGCAAGTATAAACACCATGGGATCACGCAGCCGTCATACTGCTCAGGAAGGAGACGCATTCTGTCTCCTACAGATGAATGTACTTTGGTGCGAAAAGTGCAAATCAATCCCAGAACAAAAGCAAAGGACCTTGTGAAGATGCTGGAGGAAACGGGTACAAAAGTATCTATATCCACAGTAAAACGAGTCCTATATTGACATAACCCGAAAGGCCGAACAGCAAGGCAGAAGCCACTGCTCCAAAACCGCCATGAAAAAGCCAGACAACAGTTTGCAATTGCACATGGGGACAAAGATGGTACAATTTGGAGAAATGAAAATCGAAATGTTTGGCCATAATAACCATGTTTGGAGGAAAATGGGGGAGGCTTGCAAACCAAAGAGCAGCATCCCAACCGTGAAGCAAGGGGGTGGCAACATCATGTTGCAGTTTTGCTGCAGGAGGGACTGGTGCACTTCACAAAACAGATGGCACATTGAGAAAGGAAAATTATGTGGACATATTGAAGCAACATCTCAAGACATCAGTCAGGAAGTTAAAGCTTGGTCGCAAATGGGTCTTCCAAATGGACAATGACCCCAAGTATACTTCCAAAGTTGTGGCAAAATGGCTTAAGGACAACAAAGTCAAGGTACTGGAGTGGCCATCACAAAGCTCTGACCTCAATCCTATAGAACATTTGTTGGCAGATCTGAAAAAGCGTGTGCGAGCAAGGAGGCCTACAAACCTGACTCCGTTACACCAGCTCTGGCACGAGGAATGGGCCAAAATGTACCCAACTTAAACAATTTAAAGGCAATGCTACCAAATACTAATTGAGTGTATGTAAACTTCTGACCCACTAGGAATGTGATGAAAGAAATAAAAGCTGAAATAAATAATTTTTTCTACTACTATTCTGACATTTCACATTCTTAAAATAAAGTGGTGATCCTAACTGACCTAAGACAGGGAATTTTTACTTGGAAAAATGTCAGGAATTGTGAAAAACTGAGTTTAAATGTATTTGGCTATGTATGTAAACTTCCGACTTCAACTGTAGATATATGAAAGAGAGAGAAAGGGCCAGAGCAAGAGGGGAAGAGAGAGAGAGTGTGAGAGAAAGACAGACAAGGAATGTGAAAAAAAGGGGTGATGGAAAATGTATGGGAGAGAAGGAGTGTGTGAGATAGAAAGAGATTCATTGGAGCTGCTGTGGATGGCAAGAGCGTATCAGAGAGCATTATGGGCAAGTGGAAGCCCTCACTCCATCACTCCCTCCACCTGGGTTGGAGTCTATATGAATTGAAAAAAGTAAATGCAGGAAATAAACTGATATTCCAATTCAACAAAACACTTTTTTTCCTGTGAATTCTCAATAAAATGAGCAATTTTTTCTTCTTCTCCATTTTTGAATTTTAAATTCAAATCACTTCCTGAGGTAATTCCCACTCGTCTAGTCAACTTTTTATCTCTCCCAAAACCACTGACTGAGCTATATATAAGCACGAGTCTAGTTACAACTATGATGAAATACAAAATGTGAATAAGAACTTGAGGAAGATAATGTAAAAAATGTGTGACTCAATTAGGGCTGGGCGATATGGCCAAAATACTATATCACGGTATTTGGATGGTATTTTTAGTTTTTGAATAATAACAAGGTATACATATATTTTTTATTTAACCTTTATTTAACTAGGCAAGTCAGTTAAGAACAAACTCTTATTTACAATGACGGCCTCAGAACAGTGGGTAAACTGCCTTGTTCAGAACGACAGATTTTTACCGATCTTGCAACCTTCCGATTACTAGTCCAACGCTGTAACCATTAGGCTACCCCTTTATGAGTCGTGAGCGATCCTAGGGTGGCAACACCTACATTCTAAGTGATTTCAATGAGACTTTCTCCATTATGATTGTTTTATACTGTCCAATCCAACCAAAACAAATTTTAGCACCTTTATCATTTCTGCATTTCCTGCACTCAATTGCAGTGGTGGAAAAAGTACCCAATTGTCATACCTGAGTAAAAGTAAAGATACGTTAATAGAAAATTACTCAACTAAAAGTGAAAGTCCCCCAGTAAAATTCTACTTGAGTAAAAGTCTAAAAGTATTTGGTTTTAAATATACTTATAGTACCACAAGTAAAAGGATAAATCATTTCAAATTCCTTATATTAAGCAAACCAGGTGGCACCATGTTCTTTTTTAAATATAT
This sequence comes from Oncorhynchus masou masou, assembly GCF_036934945.1. Taxonomy (NCBI): domain Eukaryota; kingdom Metazoa; phylum Chordata; class Actinopteri; order Salmoniformes; family Salmonidae; genus Oncorhynchus; species Oncorhynchus masou. Next base: position 15,468,152 of record NC_088232.1, read on the forward strand.
TTTTTTAAGGATAGCCAGGGGCACACTCCAACACTCAGACATAATTTACAAACAAAGCATTTGTGTTTCATGAGTCCTCCAGATCAGAGGCAGTAGGGATGACCAGGGATGTTCTCTTGACAAGTGTGTGAATTGGACCATTTTCCTGTCCCGTTAAGCATTCAAAATGTAACGAGTACTTTTAGGTGTCAGGAAAAACGTATTGAGTAAAAAGTACAGTATTTTCTTTAGGAATGTAGAGAAATAAAAGTTGTCAAAAATAAAAAATGTAAAGTACAGATACCAAAGAAAACAACTTAAGTAGTACTTGAAAGTATTTTTACTTAAGTACTTTACACCACTGCTCAATTGAGAACTTCCACACTGCCACGTAGGACTGCATGATGTGGGCAAATAATCTAGGATTTATTTTTAACCAAATGTTGCAATTGCGATTTGACTTGCGAATTAGAGCAAAACTGTTGGAATCATGGAAATAGAATGACTATTCTAATTCCATAGTTAGAATATAATAGTGGGCACTTTGAATACAGTGTTGTTTGAGATGACAATCAATTAATATGCCAGGGAGAAGTTATTGTGACAGGGTAGGAACTAGTGTTAATAAGTGTTTCCAAGGGGACCCTATAAGTGTTGGCTACATTGCATGTTTTCCCTTAGCTACTTCATGGAGCTAACATATTCTTGCTTTGCATATTCCTCTTTGATTTAGAAGATACTGTTGCACAAACAACATGCTGATTTAAGTCTACACCATCACTGTATCAGGCTGTATTAGCTAGCTACGTTTGCTCTTAAGCAATACATTTATTAGCTAGCTATTAGCATTAGCAGCCAACAATTAGCATCTCACAAGATTTAGGGCAACTTGCTAAGAAAAGACAAACTAGCTGTTTGCTGATGTGAGAAACACAAATGAATAGTGTCATTAAAGAACGCTAGGGGATTTATATTGAGAAGCAAAGTGAAAACAGCATTGTTGATGTCAACATTGTTGCATGTGCTGCATTGACCAAGCAGACTGAACGCAAGTGTCTCATGGTTGAGGAACATCAATTGTGCTCCTTGAGTTACAGAGGGCTTGGCTAGTTTTGTGTGGAAAGTGGCACGGAGAAAAAGAGCGGAGAGACATGACTCAAGTAGCGAAGTAAACTATAAAAAAATTGACATTACACATGGCGTATCGCATTTAACAAACCAAACATTCAAATACGGGTACAGAAGGTTAAGCAAAAACCTAAACCGGTCCCTGCATCGATACCTGTATATCATGAAATACAGTATACCGCCCAGCCCTAGACTCAATGTGAAAACAGATAACGTCACATCAAAGGGCGGTTTGGGTTCTAGGGGGAGGAGAGAGGGGGTACAGGCCTTTGTGAAATAGAGAAGTAGTTAAAAGAGGTGGAGGCAGAGGGAGTGTGCTTTTCAGCAGAGTTAAATGGTGAGTCCTGGGGGAGAGAGAGATTAAGAGAGGCTGTTAGATCTAATGCCAGCAATGAGGGGAGGGGAGGTCACACTTACATACACCCACCACTAAGGGGGATGGGGGGGTAACCTACCAAGGTAAGTTTTATTTTCTCTATCCACCCCATTTTTCAATTTGGTGACCCCACATGGGGTCCTGTACCCAAGTTTGGGAAACGCTGCACTAGGAAGTGGAAGCTATAGAATGGAAGAAAGAACGGAAGGACACAGGACCATAAGTGTACGCTCTTTATGTCTTTGATGTGAAAAAGGTAGCCATTTTGTGGCAAGCATGGGGGGATAGTTACCTTGTCGAGCATGTCTTTGGTGTGAGCGGCAGAGATACAGAATCGTGCTCTGGACTCAATGATGGGTGTGGCTGGAAAGCCCACCACCACCACCCCGATGTTCCTCTTCAGCATCTCTCTACCAAACGCCCTGAGAGAAAGAGAGAGCGAGAGAGAAAGCAAGAGAGGGCATCGAACAACAACTTTAGAGGAGTAGTTTGTGAGTAGGTGCGCAACCAAATATGTATTTAAAGTTTTAACCTAATTTGAAAAACAAAACTGCATTCAAGCCACTTGGTTTACTATAAAGTTGAGGAATGGGGCTGGGGAAAGGCAACCTCTCATATTCAAAGATTAAACTGTGGATGCCAGGGCTAACTCACCCTATCTTGGCCGGCATGTAGAGCATCATGGGAACTACGGGCGAGTCGTTGTTTCCGTAGATGATAAAGCCCATCTCTGTCAGTCTCCTACGGAAATACAAAGTGTTCTCTGCCAACTGCTGCACGCGATCACGACCTGGACACACGCACACACACACACACACACGTGAATTTTGAAGGATTTAAAAATGAGTAGCTAAAGCCTGAACCGACTCAATGTTGGTTAAAACTCTTTCTAAGATGACACAGTAACACCCTACAGTGGTTTGTCCTCTGTCCAGACAGACAGCTGATGTTAACCCCGTCTGTTTCTCTGTTACCATCTGGCTGTAGCCTTTATCAGACTGGTAGAGCTCAAGACAGACCCTCATGCCCCAGGCACATACTGCAGATCTCTATCTATTCCTACACAGCATTGGGGATGCAGGTTGTCTGTCTTTCTGTCTACGCAAGCCTATGTGTGTGTATGTGAAAGGGTCTGTGTGTGCTTCAAGGGCTGAAAGCATTACGAACCAATTGATTACAACTTGTACATACACAACAGGCTTTGAAAGGAGGTCAACACACTTTCTCACCAAGCTCCTCGCAGTAATATTGTGAGAGAGCAGAATTCCGCCTGTTCCTTTATTGGCTATGAGGCGGACGGAACCGTTTCGGAGGGCCAGCTTGCATTTCTGCACGCCTCGGTTCTCACTTGTCAAATATTCCGCGCATGCTAGGGACTCGGGCCCAGGAATTTCCCCTTCCCTGACGATTCCCCCTGCTAGTCGCCCCTCTGCCACCGTTGGCCAGATGCGCTAAGTGACGCCTTCAAGTCACTTTGCAGTGGCACATTCCTGCCTGGGGTGCTAGGCTGAACAAAACACATCATCCCCAATTGAGAGCTACACATTAGAGAGTGACACACACACACGTCAGGATTGGTTTAAGGAATGCTGACGTTTTTGATGAAACGGGGGGAGCAGCAATCACTTGAGCGAGAGGAGAAGAGGGAAAGCGACAAGTGTGGGAACGTGACAGGGGATCATTGGACTCGACGTGTGTATAACATATGAAACTTGATTGGCTGATTAAGGGGGATAGCCCCCCCCCCCCCCGGAAACATATGTTAACATTGCCAAATCAAGTGACTCACCCAATAGATATGGGAGTTTATTCAAATTGGGTTTGTTTTTGAATTATTTGTGGATCTGTGCAATCTGAGGGAAATCTGTGTCTCCAATTTGGTCATACATTTGGCAAGAGGTTAGGAAGTGCAGCTCAGTTTCCACCTCATTTTGTGGGCAGTGTGCACATAGCCTGTCTACTCTTGAGAGCCAGGTCTGCCTACGGTGGCCATTATCAATAGCAAGGCTATGCTCACTGAGTCTGTACATAGTCAAAGCTTTCCATAAGTGTGGGTCAGTCACAGTGGTCAGGTATTCTGCCATTGTGTACTTTGTTTAGGGCCAAATAGCATTCTAGTTTGCTGTTTTTTTTGTTAATTCTTTCCAATGTCTCAAGTAATAATATTTTTGTTTTCTCATGATTTGGTTGGGTCTAATTGTGCTGCTGTCCTGGGTCTCTGTGGGGTCTGTTTGTGATCAGAGCCCCAGGACCAGCTTGCTTAGGGGACTCTTATCCAGGTTAATCTCTCTGAAGGTGATTGCTTTGTTAGGGAAGGTTTTGGAATTGCTTCCATATAGGTGGTTGTAGAATTGAACGGCTCTTTTCTGGATTTTGATCATTAGCAGGTATCAGCCTAATTCTACTCTGCATGCATTATTTGGTGTTTTACGTTGTACAATGAAGATATTTTTGCAGAATTCTGCAAGCAGTCTCTTAATTTGGTGTTTGTCCTATTTTGTGAATTTTTGGTTGGTGAGCAGACCCCAGACCTCACAACCATAAAAGGGCAATGGGTTCGATAACTGATTCAAGTATTTTTAGCCAGATCCTAATTGGTATGTCAAATGTTATGTTCCTTTGAAAGGCATAGAATCCGAAATTCCTTTTTGATACTGTCGCATAGCTAACTAAAAAGCAGCATTCCCCAAGAGAGGATGGCTTTCACTTCAGCAGTGATAAATTCATGAACTTCTTTGAGGAAAAGATCATGATTATTAGAAAGCAAATTATGGACTCCTCTTTAAATCTGCGTCCTCCTTCAAAGCTCAGTTGTCCTGAGTCTGCACAACTCTGCCAGGACCTAGGATCAAGAGAGACGCTCAAGTGTTTTAATACTATATCTCTTGACACAATGATGAAAATAATCATGGCCTCTAAACCTTCAAGCTGCATACTGGACCCTATTCCAACTAAACTACTGAAAGAGCTGCTTCCTGTGCTTGGCCTTCCTATGTTGAACATAATAAACGACTCTATCCATGCGATGTGTACCAAACTCACTAAAAGTGGCAATAACAAAGCCTCTCTTGAAAATGCCAAACCTTGACCCAGAAAATATAAAAAACTATCGGCCTATAATCAAATCTTCCATTCCTCTCAACATTTTTAGAAAAGGCTGTTGCGCATCAACTCACTGCCTTTCTGAAGACAAACAATGTATACGAAATGCTTCAGTCTGGTTTTAGACCCCATCATAGCACTGAGAGTGCACTTGTGAAGGTGGTAAATGAGCTTTTAATGGCATCAGACCGAGGCTCTGCATCTGTCCTCGTGCTCCTAGACCTTAGTGCTGCTTTTGATACCATCGATCACCACATTCTTTTGGAGAGATTGGAAACCCAAATTGGTCTACACGGACAAGTTCTGGCCTGGTTTAGATCGTATCTGTCGGAAAGATATCAGTTCATCTCTGTGGAAGGTTGGTCCTCTGACATATCAACTGTAAATTTCGGTGTTCCTCAAGGTTCCGTTTTAGGACCACTATTGTTTTCACTATATATTTTACCTCTTGGGGATGTCATTCGAAAACATGATGTTAACTTTCACTGCTATGCGGATGACACACAGCTGTACATTTCAATGAAACATGGTGAAGCCCCAAAATTGCCCTCGCTAGAAGCATGCGTTTCAGACATAAGGAAGCGGATGGCTGCAAACTTTCTACTTTTAAACTCGGACAAAACATAGATGCTTGTTCTAGGTCCCAAGAAACAAAGAGATCTTCTGTTGAATCTGACAATTAATCTTAATGGATGTACAGTCGTCTCAAATAAAACAGTGAAAGACCTCGGCGTTACTCTGAACCCTGATCTCTCTTTTGAAGAACATAAAGACCATTTCAAGGACAGCTTTTTTTCATCTACGTAACATTGCAAAAATCAGAAACTTTCTGTCCAAAAATGATGCAGAAAAATGAATCCATGCTTTTGTCACTTCTAGGTTAGACTACTGCAATGCTCTACTTTCCGGCTACCCGGATAAAGCACTAAATAAACTTCAGTTAGTGCGAAATATGGCTGCTAGAATCCTGACTAGAACCAAAACATTTGATCATATTACTCCAGTGCTAGCCTCCCTACACAGGCTTCCTGTCAAGGCAAGGGCTGATTTCAAGGTTTTACTGCTAACCTACAAAGCATTACATGGGCTTGCTCCTACCCATCTCTCTGATTTGGTCCTGCCGTACATACCTACACGTACGCTACGGTCACAAGACACAGGCCTCCTAATTGTCCCTAGAATTTTTAAGCAAACAGCTGGAGGCAGGGCTTTCTCCTATAGAGCTCCATTTTTATGGAATGGTCTGCCTACCCATGTAAGAGACGCAAACTCGGTCTCAACCTTTAAGACTTTACTGAAGACTCATCTCTTCAGTGGGTCATATGATTGAGTGTAGTCTGGCCCAGGAGTGGGAAGGTGAACGGAAAGGCTCTGGAGCAACGAACCGCCCTTGCTGTCTCTGCCTGGCCGGTTCCCCTCTTGCCACTGGTATTCTCTGCCTCTAACCCTATTACAGGGGCTGAGTCACTGGCTTACTAGGGCCCTTTCATTCCATCCCTGGGAGGGGTGCGTCACTTGAGTGGGTTGAGTCACTGATGTGATCTTCCTGTCTGGGTTGGCGCCCCCCCTTGGGTTGTGCCGTGGCAGAGATCTTTGTGGGCTATACTCTGCCTTGTTTCAGGATGATAAGTTGGTGGTTGAAGATATCCCTCTAGTGGTGTGGGGGCTGTGCTTTGGCAAAGTGGGTGGGGTTATATCCTTCCTGTTTGGCCCTGTCTGGGGGTGTCCTCGGATGGGGCCACAGTGTCTCCTGACCCCTCCTGTCTCAGCTTCCAGTATTTATGCTGCAGTAGTTTATGTGTCGGGGGGCTAGGGTCAGTTCTGTCCTATTCGGTGTCCTGTGTGAATTTAAGTGTGCTCTCTCTAATTCTCTCTTTCTTTCTCTCTCAGAGGACCTGAGCCCTAGGACCATGCCTCAGGACTACCTGACATGATGACTACTTGCTGTCCCCAGTCCACCTGGCCGTGCTGCTGCTCCAGTTTCAACTGTTCTGCCTTATTATTATTGGACCATGCTGGTCATTTATGAACATTTGAACATCTTGGCCATGTTCTGTTATAATCTCCACCCGGCACAGCCAGAAGAGGACTGGCCATCCCTCATAACCTGGTTCCTCTCTAGGTTTCTTCCTAGGTTTTGGCCTTTCTAGGGAGTTTTTCCTAGCCACCGTGCTTCTACACCTGCATTGCTTGCTGTTTGGGGTTTTAGGCTGATTTTCTGTACAGCACTTTGAGATATCAGCTGATGTACGAAGGGCTATATAAATAAATTTGATTTGATCATAGAAGGCCCTTCTTGCCTTGTCTCTCAGCTCGATCACAGCTTTGTGGAAGTTACCTGTGGCACTGATGTTTAGGCCGAGGTATATATAGTTTGTGTGCGTGCTCTAGGGCAACGGTGTTTTTGGAATACCATTATTTCTTGTCTTACTGAGATTTACTGTCAGGGCCCAGGTCTGACAGCATATGTGCAGAAGATCTAGGTGCTGCTGTAGGCCCTTGGTTGGTGACAGAAGCACCCGATCATCAGCAAACAGTAGACATTTGACTTCAGATTCTAGTAGGGTGAGGCTGGGTGCTGCAGACTGTTTTAGTGCCCTCGCCAATTCCTTGATATATATGTTGAAGAGGGTGGGGCTTCAGCTGCATCCTCGTCTCACCCCATGGCCCTGTGGAAAGAAATGTTTTTTTTTTGCCCATTTTAACCACGCACTTGTTGTTTGTGTACATGTATTTTATAATGTCGTATCCCCCCCCTCCCCCCAACACCACTTTCAATCAATTTGTATAGCAGACCCTAATGTCAAATTGAGTCAAAAGCATGAGAAGACTTTGCCTTTGTTTTGTTTGGTTGTCAATTAGGGTGTGCAGGGTGAATACGTTTTCTGTCGTTACAGTAATTTGGTAAAAAAACAATTTGACATTTGCTCAGTACATTGTTTTCAGTGAGGAAATTAACGAGTCTGCTATTAATGATAATGCAGAGGATTTTTCCAAGGTTGCTGTTGATGCATATCCCAAGGTAGTTATTGGGGTCAAATTCGTCTCCACGTTTGTGGATTGGGGTGATCAGTCCTTGGTTCCAAATATTTGGGAAGATGCCAGAGTGAAGGATGATGTTAAAGAGTTTAAGTATAGCCAAATGGAATTTGTGGTCTGTTTATTTTATCATTTCATTGAGGATAACATCAACACCACAGGCCTTTTTGGGTTGGAGGGTTTGTATATTGTCCTGTAGTTCATTCAATGTAATTGGAGGATCCAGTGGGTTCTGGTAGTCTTTAATAGATTATTCTAAGATTTGCATTTGATCATGTACATTTTTTGGATGTTTGTTTGGAGAAGTGGGTTAACCATACATCTCCGTTTTGGATAGATAACTCTGCACACAACCCCCCTGAAAACATATTCCCACCCTTTCGACTCCATCCTCCTCTCTCTCCCTCTCCTCCGGCTGCTCACACACACTGTGGGAAAGTATATACCCGACGGCGCAGGACTGACAGCACAGTATTATCATGGTCAGTCAGCCCATGCATGCCAGAGATGACTTGCACACTGGACAGAGAGAATCACTTAGGGCTGTCCCAAATCGATAATGACCTTGATGAAAACAAATGGCAGCAGGTTGCTTGGTCTGGTTCTGAGTCACTTTCCTTTCATCTTCCAAATGGAGCTGTGTGTTGTGTTCAACTGATACGGGACACTTGGCACTGCCCACCAATACACAAGACTACTGACACTGCTGAGGGAGAGAGTATAGAGAGAGGGGAGAGAGAGAAAAAAAAGCGAGAGAAAGGAGGGGAGGGAGAAGGAGAAGAGTGGGAGAGAGAGGGGGGGTGAGAGGGAGGAGGAGAGAGAGAGAGAATGGGAGAAAAATAACAATTTCTCTTACTCACATTCACCCTCACACAAGCACATACTCGTTGCCATGTTCTCCAGCCATTTCCCTAATGATCCCAGCCTTTCCCCTCCAGAGCTGTGATAAACTGTGAGGAGAACAAATGTATTAAGACCCAGAGCAGGGCTGGCCATCTGAAAGCAATAAGGCCTTACAGGGGGAGCAGTGTGTGTGTGTGTGTGTGGAGTGGTCGCTGACTTCAAGCTCTTCAGTCAGAGTGTTCTCTCTCCAGGGGGATGGGGTGCAGGGCTCTCCAAAGAAAATCTTTCTGGGGTACCCTTTCAACAGCTAGTTTCACAACACACACGTACGCAGTGGCACGGGCACATACACACTTAACTCCTTCCAGACACGGGGCAAAGGGATCTGGAGTGAAATATGGGGGGGGGGGATTGAGGGGGGTGGAGGGGCGAAAGAGCTTCCAGATGTAGGGGCTGTTTCCCTTTCAGATGAAAGTTCCTCCTCACTTCCTTCTCATCTGAGAATGGGGGGAGGAGAGGAGGGATAAGTACAAAACACCCACAGCGCTTTGGAGGTTTCTACACCAGCTTCAGTTCAAGGGCTTCTGACAAGCAGAGATGGTCAGAACACACACACGTAAGTATTTCGATGGACGATGTATACCATGTGTATCCTGTACTCCTGTACACACGACTAATAAAACGTAACACACACACACTACTGAGTAGCAGTAGAATAAGAAGCTGGGGTGGAAGCTCTATATGGCAATGTCCATGCAAAAATCGGGTTTTCACTCACACACACACACACACAAAGCTTACACACAGCCATGGAAAGATCAACAGCTTTAGAAGACTCTAGATTCTGTATCTAAACCATGCAAAGTAAAATACAAATGCAAGGTAGAGACAGAATGAGGCAAGGAGAATGAGTTAATCACTTCTAAAGTCAAGACCGTTCAGAGACCAAACTTCTCCAATCTAATGTAAAGTTCAATGTCCTGAAGAGACAATGGGACGTCTGACATCACTAACTCTGGACCCCGCCTTGCTCAGGAGTCAGGGGAAGTCAACACCCCCACCCTGAGATGGATGGGCTGGAGTTGGTATGGCCCATCTCAATGTCAACAGATATCATGCAAAACCTGTTTCTAGCCCGGATCCATCCAGTCTTAATCCACTCAATCATCCAACTGAATTCAGATGGAATCTGGAAGACAGATTTTGAATCAAAACAAATGAATTGAACAAAATATTCCGTAAATAGGAGACACGCTTGTTGGCCATGTTCAGTCCTTGGTAGAGCAGTGGCACAATGTTCATCAAGGCACAGAATTGTTGGCCTTGTCCATAAATACATGCCTCCCTGACATGTACCCAACTGAAGATGGGGGGAGGACGGGACGGATGACTAGAGTACCATTTCCCTTCTATCCGTCGAACTTCCTGCATCTCCGCCCCATTTCCTGTCTGCCGTGGCCGTCACTCCAGATGAGACCCACATGCTCCCAGGCGTGACGGAGACCTCCCAACTTCCCAAACTCACCGGGAAAACCGTAATATCAGGGAATGGGAGTTTTCCCTGAGTGGAAACAAAGACTTTCTCCTGGGCTCCAGAGATAATATTTATCCCTTCAACATGTTTTTAGGATTACGGTTTACTAATCATCCTGTGACACCGGCTTTGTAAACCACTCCGAAGAATAATAACACATTAACTCAACCACGTCTTGCCTTTTCACTTCAAATCTTATTCACATGTGGAGCTAACTTGGATCCATCACAGCAGCTTTGCACAAGTGATATACAATACATCTTTATAGTTTTGTCTGTAGAAGTTGAATACATTATTATAATTAGTCTATCTGGGTGTGAGGCTTGCTGGCTGGTGTTTTGCAGTGATGGCTCCAGCTCTGCTTCTTGTACTGATGAGGGTCTAGTAACACAGATACATGTCTCTCTTTCAGTAACATCATATCCACTTGTTTTGTAGGTCACAGAAGCTTCACATGACTATTTAACCTTTGTTTAGGCAGCGAGTCCCATTGAGACAACTGTCTCTTTTGCAAGAGAGCCCTTCGTGACCAGCAGAAATTACACATTAAAAAGTTAGACAACTAATGATTCAATCAAGGCAGGAGCACGGACAATACAAAAACACTATTATAAAAGTGGTTTCGTTGGTGAACAGGTCCTACAACAATATGAACTACCCAAAAGGCAAAGATGCGTCCAACTGTAGGGTATTTTGAAGGTTCGACAAATACATAGCTTTTGGAACAATAAGAAACACATGTTGTTGATTTTTTTCTGTTTCAAACTATTCTGCTACACCATGTCCTAATGAACACTGCCCTGGTCTGTGGTCCTGATAAGGCCTGGGCTATCCGTGAAGAATGACTGGGTTTGGCCCATAGATCTGAGAGGGTGTTTTTACACCACATTTAAAGGCCACTTTACAGGCCTGTAACTCCAGGGGTTATAGCTCTACTGTACTACTGCCTGGCTAGGCACGCTGTATAAATTACACTGGATGAATAGAACCAAATCACACCATATGTGTGTGTGTGTGTTTAAAAAAGCCCCGTTCCCACATAGTGTATGATTAATTATCTGTGGTGCACAGAGGAGAGAGACGTGTTGTGAAGGTCTTTTGATGGTTTTCCCATGAACTTCCTCTCTGTATTTTATCTGTGGACACTGGAAGGTTGAGTGAGAACCAAGCATGGATGGTTTTAACATCACCTCTAAAAGGCCAAGATGCAGTCTGAAAAACAACACAGAGCACGAGAACGTTGAGGCTGACACACGGGTGGTGAGACTACGTGGTCATCTGTGACATCCATTCATATGCCCTGTGAACGAACATTGCCACATCCTAACTTGAGATACATGTGAGACTAATTGTCACGCAAATCCTACACTTATCAAAGCATGATCATTTCTGTGAAAAGTCAAGTTACACGCACACCTCCCTATTTCAGATTCTGCTCTAAGAGTGCATCTGTGGTGACATCAAGGGGGAGGGGGCAAACGTCCCCCTCTAGCACATTGAAGGACCACCCTGATGGGAGTTTAGAGGGTGTCGGTCCCCCTGGGGAACCACAGGATATCCGGCCACCTATATACGACCTCCAACTGAAAAAATTTACATTGTGCATCCCGCACGCACACAAAGACCATTATATAAATGCACACACTCATGCAGGCATGCACACACACACACACACATTGACCCCTCCCCCAATTTGATTGCTTTTCCAGTCATGACCCAGTTCACACACACAGCGATCATTAAAAATGCCAATTAGCACGCCACTATGCTAAACACTGTGGCCACAACATCACAATTTCGCAACATACACTGATGTCAATGACAGATTCAAGGTATGGGTCAGTTCAGTGGTCAATCAAAGGGAAAGGCGGGTAGGAGAGCAAGGTATGGACAGCTCAGCTGTCACTCAAAGGGAGAGATGGGGAGGAGGGCCAGGTACGGACAGCTTAGCTCTGACACACAGGGAAAGGCAGGGAAGAAGGCCAAGTTTGGTCATATCTGCTGTCAATCAAAGTGAGAGGTGAGGAAAAGAGCCAGGTATGCCAACGTGTCCTTCAACCGGTGTTTGACATCTTTGGAGCAGCGCTCTATATAAAGTGAATGAAGGGTGGAAAAGAGGAGGAGAAAGGATCTAGGATCAGTAGTCAACCTCATGAGGCTGCAGTAATGGTAGGATTGCCTGCAGGAACAATGTCTTTGTCTGGCAGGAGTATATGTGTATCAGATCAGATGTGGTGAGATGTGGACAACCTTGAGCAAGGCTATGTTACAGAAACACAGTCACTGAACGTACGCTCGAATGTGCATGCACACACACACACACACAAAATGGTTTCCGTCAATAAAAAAAATCCCCCTGCAAAAGTTAATTAATTAATTGATGGAAATACCAGTCGATGGAAATAAATTTGACCATCATGTTTATCGGTCGATGGGAACATTTGCATAATATAAATGAAATTGGCCTGGTTGTATTTTTGTTAGTCGTCATGCATCTTATTTATCTAACAACTACACGTGCACAGCATACAGACTATTTGAGTGGGATTTCACCTGCTGCTCCTCAGCTGGTTGCTTTAACTTCTTGGTGATGGGGCAGTATTTTCACATCCGGATGAAATGCATGCCCAAATTCAACTGCCTGCTACTCATCCCCAGAAGATAAGATATGCATATTATTAGATTTGGATAGAAAACACTCTGAAGTTTCTAAAACTGTTTGAATCATGTCTGTGAGTATAACAGAACTTAGAGGACAAACTTTTTTTTTCACTCTTTTCAATGGGTTTTTATTGGGAATCCAGATTTCTAAGGGACCTTCTTGCAGTTCCTATCACTTCCACTGGATGCCAACAGTCTTTAGAAATTGGTTGAGGTTATTCCTTTGTGTAATGAAGAAGTAGCAATGTTCAGAAAGAGGGTCACTTGTAGTCTACTGTTAGATAAGAGGTGTGACCAGAAAGCTAGCTACAGTTTGTTTTCCTCCTGTATTGAACATAGATCATCCCGTCTTCAATTTTATCGATTATTTACGTTTATAAAAAACTAAAGTTGTATGACAAAAGTAGTTTGAAATGATTTGGCAAAGTTCACAGGTAACTTTTATTTTGTAGTCACATTGCGCAAGTTGGAACTGGTATTTTTCTGGATCAAACGCGCTAAATAAATGGAAATTTTGGATATATATATAGACGGAATTAACCGAACAAAAGGACCATTTGTGATGTTGATGGGACATATTGGCATGCCAACAAAAGAAGCTTGTCAAGGCATGAATTATATTTTTTATTTCTGCGTTTTGTCTCGCCTGCAGGGTTGAAATATGCTTTTCTCTCTTTGTTTACGGATGTGCTATCCTCAGATAATAGCATCGTTTGCTTTCGTCGAAAAGCCTTTTTGAAATCTGACATGTTGGCTGGATTCATAACAAGTGGAGCTTTAATTTGCTATCTTGCATTTGTGATTTAAAGAAAGTTTGATTTTTATAGTAATTTAGTTGAATTTGGCACTCTGTATTTTCCCTGGTTAAGAAGACCATTCATTCACTGAGCAACGATTCTAAATGCAATCGCGTGTTACAAACTGTTTTGGTGAACGACAAAAAATAGCCACTATTTTTATTTCTCAACTGGTAATTGAAGCACGCCTCTCATTCCCCATTCAAGTGCAGGCAACAGGCTGTCAGCGTGTCACCCTCCACTTTACAACGTGAGCTGCAGGCAGTATGCATTTTGAAAATATACTTAATTGTTTGAAACCTGCATGTTTTACCTCATATCATGAGGTATGCCTCACCTTGGTTCAAAGCCTGGCAAAATCTGACCATGGAAACGTGGAGACAATTACTTTAAAGACTTCATAGGCTGCGGGTAAGTTCAAAGTTTGGGTAAGCTTACAATTTATCTTACCATTTCTACTGTTTTGGGTGCCATTTATGATTTTCATATGTGCAACAGTTTACTGTGAGAAACTATAGTTTTAATATATTATCTTTCACAATGGATGTAAAAAAACAACAACAAAAAAAACACCTTTCAACATTTCTGAGCAGCAGGCTAGGTACTTACTTCTATGCGTGCTCAGGCTCACTCCTTCAGCATTATCAGGACAGAGAAACCAGACCCATGCTCAATGTTCACATGGAGCACTCCAAACAGAAGACAATGAACAAATTTACAAAACTTCATAGATGGTTACTCTGCAAACGACGTTTCCACTCTGAGAAAGGTAAATGACTGTAATTAATACATGCATTCAAATAAATTAAATGTAACCAAATGACAGGGGTTAACGGTACATTTACTACTGGTGACATACGTAATGGGGAATTGATTAAAAAAAAATAATCAAAGGGCAAACAATTCACACAAGGAAACAATGAATGTGCAAGAATTGGCAGGAGACAGCTGAGCCATTCTGGAGAGAGACTCGTCTACAGTGCATTCAGAAATATTCAGACCACTTGACTTTCTCCACATTTTGTTACGTTTCAGCCTTATTCTTATTTCAATCAATACCCCATAATGACAAAATGAAAACGGATGTTTAGACATTTTTGCAAAACAATAAAAAAAACAGAAATACCTTATTTACTTAAGTATTCAGACCCTTTGCTATGGAGACTTGAAATTGACCACAGGTGCATCCTGTTTCCATTGATCATCCTTGAGATGTTTCTACAACTTGATTGGAGTCCACCTGTAGTAAATTAAATTGATTGGACATGATTTGGAAAGGCACACGCCTGTCTATATAAGGTCCCAAAGTTGACAGTGCATGTCAGAGCAAAAACCAAGCCATGAGGTTGAAGGAATTGTCCGTAGAGTTCCGAGACAGGATTGTGTCGAGGCACAGATCTGAGGAATGCTACCAAAACATTTCTGCAGCATTGAAGGTTCCCAACAACACAGTGGCCTCCATTCTTAAATGGAAAAAGTTCGGAACAACCAAGACTCTTCCTAGAGCTGGCCGCCCAGCCAAACTGAGTAATCGGGGGAGAAGGGCCTTGGTCAGGGTGGTGACCAAGAACCGGATGGTCACTCTGACAGAGCTCTGTGGAGATGCGAGAAGCTTCCAGAAAGCCAACTATCTCTGAAGCACTCTGCCAATCAGGCCTTTATGGTAGAGTGGCCAGACAAAGCCACTCTTTCGTAAAAAGACTCATGACAGCCCTCTTGGAGTTTGCCAAAAGGCACCTAAAGACTCTCAGACCATGAGAAATAAGTTTCTCTGGTCTGATGAAACCAAGATTGAACTCTTTGGCCTGAATGCCAAGTGTCAGGTCTCGAGGAAACCTGGCACTATCCCTACTGTGGGGATATTATTCAGCAGCAGGGACTGTGAGACTAGTCAGGATCGAGGGAAACAGACCAAAGTACATAGAGATCCTTGATGAAAACCTGCTCCAGAGCACTCAGGACCTCAAGACTGGGGCAAAGGTTCACCTTCCAACAAGACAACGACCCTAAGCACACAGCCAAGACAACGCAGGAATGGTTTCGGGACAAATCTATGTATGTCCTTGAGTTGCCCAGCCAGAGCCCGGACTTGAACCCAATCGAACATCTCTGGAGAGACCTGAAAATACCTGTGCAGGGATACTCCCCATCCAACCTGACAGAGCTTGAGAGGATCTGCAGAGAAGAATGGGAGAAACTCCTCAATTACAAGTGTGCCAAGCTTGTAGCATCATACCTAATAAGACCTGATCTGTAATGTCAATGGTGCTTCAACAAAGTACTGAGTAAAGGGTCTGAAAACTTAAGCAAATGTAATATTTCTGATTTTATTTTTAATACATTTGCAAAAATGTCTAAAACCTATTATTGATTTGGCATTATGGGGTATTGTGTGTATATTTTAGAATAACATAACAAAATGCTGTAACAACAAAATGTGAAAAAGTCAAGGGGTTTGAATACTTTCCGAATGCATTGCATACCTTTGCGAAACACCTCTCCCCTTCTTCATTTCTCAACATTTGAAATTATACTCAAGACACAGAAATATATCCAAATGTATTTCTATCTGTCACATAGGGAACCGTTATCAGGTGCTCTGTTTAGAATGGCGCTTTCCCAGGTGCTCTGTTTAGAATGGCGCTTTCCCAGATGCTCTGTTTAGAATGTATTTTTT
Organism: Oncorhynchus masou masou; assembly: GCF_036934945.1. Taxonomy (NCBI): domain Eukaryota; kingdom Metazoa; phylum Chordata; class Actinopteri; order Salmoniformes; family Salmonidae; genus Oncorhynchus; species Oncorhynchus masou. Next base: position 15,484,288 of record NC_088232.1, read on the forward strand.
CCGCAAATTGCCTCTCTGCAAATGTTTGAAAATTACGTTTTATTGTCTTCTTCATTACATGAGTTGCCTGTTCTGTTCAGGTGTATTACCATAATCTAAATGTCATATTTTTTTATCATTCTGAGCACCGTGGATGCCCTAATGGGTTATGCACCCAATACATATGGGTCCACGACATATCTCAAATGGACGGTAAATTTAAAATCTTCCCGTCATGTTGTCCGGCTCCACATTTTCCTGGCGGAAACCCGGACACACACACACACACACACACTTCACCTGGGGCAGACAGGGCAAGAGCAACTGTTTGTTGTCGTTGTCCTGCCGTGATTAAGTGGCATGTGTGTGTATGAAAGTGGGCGTAAATGCCCTTGTTCTTGCACGTGTACAAAAGTGTGTGTGTGAGAGTTGGTTGAGAGGGCCTCAACAAAGGACCTATCAGTGTGGCCTGCTGGGTAATTGTTGCCATATTGGAGGGGTTGGTTGGGGTTCTGGGTTAGATATTGTACCTGGAAAGACTCTGTGCATCTGTGGAAGCCATCACTCTTATTTAATGAGTGGTGAAAAACAGAAGAGGGCAGAAACTAAAAACCTCCCACATTACATTCTTTACCTCCATCAAAAGCATGCTAGTGAAACAATAGTGATGATTCAAGGTTAGGGTTGACAACACTGAATGTATTGTACAGAGAGTGGAAAAAGTATGTGATGACTGTTGTTTTTCAACAATATGTTTAAATTAAAATTATGCAACACTAAGCAGGGACAGTGACAGGAATAAAGTAAGTGAGTGAGTGTGTGGGTGTGTGTGTGTCTGTAGCCATGGTCAGTACTGCAGAGGGGTATATACTACAAAGCCAGATGCCATTGATAAGCAACCAGAAATAACTATAGATTTTCTGGAATATTAAAAAAAGCTAAACTTAGATTGTGGAATCAAATCAGACCATGCCTATTTCAAGCTTACTCTTAAAAATAAATAATTGTACACACACACACACACACCCACCCAACCAGTCAAAAGTTTGGAAATCTACTCATTCAAGTGTTTTCTTTATGTGTACTATTTATACATTGTAGAATAATAGTGAAGACATCAAAACTATGAAATAACACATATGGAATCATGTGTGTTCATCAAAATACATTTTATATTTGAGATTCTTCAAAGTAGCCACATTTGGACTTGATTACAGCTTTGCATACTCTTGGCATTCTCTCAATCAGCTTCACCTTGAATGCTTTACCAACAGTTTTGAAGAAGTTCCCACATATGCTGAGCACTTGCTGAGCACTTGTTGGCTGCTTTTCCTTCAATCTGCGGTCCGACTCATCCCAAACCATCTCAATTGGGTTGAGGTTGGGTTATTGTGGAGGCCAGGTCATCTGATGCAGCACTCCCTCACTCTTCTTCTTGGTCAAATAGCCCTTACACAGCCAGGAGGTGTGTTGGGTCATTGTCCTGTTGAAAAACAAAAGCCCAAACCAGATTGGATGACGTATCGCTGCAGAGTGCTGTGGTAGCCATGTGGGTTAAGTGTGGCTTGAATCTTAAGTAAATCATTGACAGTGTCACCAGCAAAGCACCTCCTCCTCCATGCTTCACGGTGGGATCTACACATACAGAGATCATCCGTTCACCTACTTTGCGTCTCACAAAGACACAGCGGTTGAAACCAAAAACCTCTAATTTGGACTCATCAGACCAAAGGACAGATTTCCACCAGTCTAATATCCATTGCTCGTGTTTCTTGGCCCAAGCAAGTCTCTCGTGTCCTTCAGTAGTGGTTTCTTTGCAGCAATTCAACCATGAAGGCCAGATTCACTCCTGTCACTTGAAATTTGTGAAGCAATTATTTGGGATGCAATCTGAGGTGCAGTTAATTGCCGATTTCTGAGGCTGGTAACTCCAATGAACGTATCCTCTGCAGCAGAGGTAACTCTGGGCCTTCCTTTCCTGTGGCGGTCCTCATGAGAGCTTGATGGTTTTTGCAACTGTACTTAAAGAATATTTAAAAGTTCTTGAAAATTTCCGGATTGACTGACCTTCATGTCTTAAAGTAATGATTGGCTGTCATTTCTCTTTGCTTATGTGAGCTGTTCATGCCATAACATGGACTCTTACCAAATAGGGCAATCGTCGATATATAAACCCCACCTTGTCACAACACAGCTGATTGGCTCAAAAGCATTAACTTCTTGGATATAGGGGGCGCCATTTTAATTTTTGTGATGAAAAATGTTCTCGTTTTAAACAAGATATTTTGTCACGAAAAGATGCTCGACAATGCATATAATTGACAGCTTTGGAAAGAAAACACTGACGTTTCCAAAACTGCAAAGATATTGTCTGTGAGTGCCACAGAACTGATGTTACAGGCGAAACCCAGATAAAAATACAATCAGGAAGTGCTGCATTTTTTTAAACTGCCTCATGCCAATGACTCCTCATATTTTTTTTATTTTAGTTTTATTTTACAAGACAGGTCAGTTAGGAACAAATTCTTATTTTCAATGATGGCCTAGGAACAGTGGGTTAACTGCCTGTTCAGGGCAGAATGACAGATTTTGTACTTTGTCAGCTTGGGGATTTGAGCTTGCAACCTTGTGGTTGCTAGTCCAACACTCTAACCACTAGGCTACCCTGCCGCCCTGGCAGAGGTCGACCGATTATAATTTTGGAGGACCAAAAAAGCCGATACCGATTAAAAATCGGCCAATTTTTTTATTTGTAATAATGACAATTACAACAATACTGAATGAACACTTATTTTAACTTAAAATAAATCAATAAAATCAATTTAGCCAAAAAATAAATAATTAAACATTTTCAATTTGGTTTAAATAATGCAAAACCAAAGTGTTGGAGAAGAAAGTAATATGTGCCATATAAAAATGTGTGCCATGTAATAAAGCTAATGTTTAAGTTCATTGCTCAGAGCATGAACAGAACATATGAAAGTTGGTGGTTCCTTTTAACATGAGACTTTAATATTCCAAGGTCAGAGGTTTTATGTTGTAGTTAATATAGTATTTATAGGACTATTTATCTCTATACCATTTGTATTTCATATACCTTTGACTATTGGATGTTCTTATAGGCACTATAGTATTGCCAGTGTAACAGTATAGCTTCCGTGTCCCTCCTCGCCCCTACCTGGGCTCGAACCAGGAACACATCGACAACAGCCACACTCAAAGCATCGTTACCCATCGCTCCACAAAAGTCACGGCCCTTGCAGCTGCAAGGGGAATAACTACTCCAAATCTAAAAGCGAGTGACATTTGAAACAGTATTAGCGCACACCCAGCTAACTAGCTAGACATTTCACATTGGTTACGCCAGCCATTAGGCTGATAGGCTTGAAGTCATAAACAGCGCTATGCTTGCGAAGGGCTGCTGGCAAAACGCACAAAAGTGCTGTTTGAATGAATGATTACGGGCCTGCTGCTGCTCGGTCAGACTGCTCTATCAAATCAGACTTAATTATAACAGAATAACACACAGAAATACGAGCCTTTGGTCATCAATATGATCGAATCCGGAAACTATCATTTCGAAAACAAAGCATTTATTATTTCAGTGAAATACGGAACCGGTCGGTATTTTTAAAATATTCTTGTTACGTTGCACAAACTTCAATGTATGTCATAATTACGTAAAATTCTGGCAAATTAGTTCGCAATGAGCCAGGCAGCCCAAACTGTTGCATATTCCCTGACTCTGAGTGCAATGTCGTTCTGCCCCTGCACAAGGCAGTAAACCCACAGTTCCTAGGCAGTCATTGAAAATGAGAATGTGTTCTTAACTGACTTGCCTAGTTAAATAAAAGGTATTAAAAATAAAAAAAATCTGAAATCGGCACCCAAAAATACCGATTTCCGATTGTTATGAAAACTTGAAATCGGCCCAAATTAAAAATCGGTCATTCCGATTAAATCGGTCGACCTCTACGCTGTATATACAAATATTTATACTAGTTAGCTGGCTAACTCCTTAATCCTGCTTTGCCGTATACCCCTTAAGTAGCTGGACTAACCTAAAATCAACATCTCTTTACAACTTTCAACAACATTTCACATGCTGTCAGAAGTCACCGTTTACTCTTTTGGAATATATATATATATATATATATATATTGCTCAAAAAAATAAAGGGAACACTAAAATAACACATCTGAATGAATGAAATATTCTTATTAAATACTTTTTTCTTTACATAGTTGAATGTGCTGACAACCAAATCACAGAAAAATCATCAATGAAAATCAAATTTATCAACACATGGAGGTCTGGATTTGGAGTCACACTCAAAATTAAAGTGGAAAACCACACTACAGGCTGATCCAACTTTGATGTAATGTCCTTAAAACAAGTCAAAATGAGGCTCAGGAGTGTGTGTGGCTGTATGATTTCCTACAACGCATGGGCATGCTCCTGATGTGGCGGCGGATGGTTTCCTGAGGGATCTCCTCCCAGACCTGGACTAAAGCATCCGCCAACTCCTGGACAGTCTGTGGTGCAACGTGGCGTTGGTGGATGGAGTGAGACATGATGTCCCAGATGTGCTCAATTGGATTCAGGTCTGGGGAATGGGCGGGCCAGTCTATAGCATCAATGCCTTCCTCTTGCAGGAACTGCTGACACACTCCAGCCACATGAGGTCTAGCATTATCTTGCATTAGGAGGAACCCAGGGCCAACCGCACCAGCATATGGTCTCACAAGGGGTCTGAGGATCTCATCTCGGTACCTAACGGCATTCAGGCTACCTCTGGCGAGCACATGGAGGGATGTGCGGCCCCCCAAAGAAATGCCACCCCACACCATGACTGACCCACCGCCAAACCGGTCATGCTGGAGGATGTTGCAGGCAGCAGAACGTTCTCCACGGCGTCTCCAGACTCTGTCACATGTGCTCAGTGGCGAATTTGCCAATCTTGGTGTTCTCTGGCAAATGCCAAACATCCTGTACAGTGTTGGGCTGTAAGCACAACCCCCACCTATGGACGTCGGGCCCTCATACCACCCTCATGGAGTCTGTTTCTGACCGTTTGAGCAGACACATGCACATTTGTGGCCTGCTGGAGGTCATTTTGCAGGGCTCTGGCAGTGCTCCTCCTGCTCCTCCTTGCACAAAGGCGGAGGTCGCGGTCCTGCTGCTGGGTTGTTGCACTCCTACGGCCTCCTCTACATCTCCTGATGTATTGGCCTGTCTCCTGGTAGCGCCTCCATGCTCTGGACACTACGCTGACAGACACAGCAAACCTTTTGCCACAGCTCGCATTGATGTGCCATTCTGGATGAGCTGCACTACCTGAGCCACTTGTGTGGGTTGTAGACTCCGTCTCATGCTACTACTAGAGTGAAAGCACCGCCAGCATTCAAAAGTGACCAAAACATCAGCCAGGAAGCATAGGAACTGAAGTGTCTGTGGTCACCACCTGCAGAACCACTCCTTTATTGGGGGTGTCTTGCTAATTACCTATAATTTCCACCTGTTGTCTATTCCAGTTGCACAACAGCATGTAAAATGTATTGTCAATCAGTGTTGCTTCCTAAGTGGACAGTTGGATTTCACAGAAGTGTGATTGACTTGGAGTTATATTGTGTTGTTTAAGTGTTCCCTTTATTTTTTTGAGCAGTATATATATATATATAGATATAAAACACACAATTCGATCTGGTTAAAGTCTGGGCCACTCAAGGACATTCAGAGACTTGTCCCGAAACCACTCCTGCGTTGTGTTGGCTGTGTGCTTAAGGTCGTTGTCCTGTTGGAAGGTGAACCTTCGCCCCAGTCTGAGTGCTCTGTACTTTGTTCTGTTCATATTTCCCTCTATCCTGACTAGTCTACCAGTCCCTGCCGTTGAAAACCACAGCATGATGCTGCCACCACCATGCTTTCACCGTAGGGATGGTGCCAGATTTCCTCCAGACATGACGCTTGGCATTCAGGCCATATCGTTCAATATTGGTTTTATCAGACCAGAAAATCTTGTTTCTCATGGTCTGAGGCCTTTAGGTGCCTTTTGGCAAACTCCAAGCGGCCTGTCATGTGCCTTTTCCTGAGGAATGGCTGCTGGTTGTTTGTCTGGAAGGTTCTTGGTCACCTCCCTGACCAAAGCCCTTCTCCCCCGATTGCTCAGTTTGGACAGGCAGCCAGCTCTAGGAAGGGTCTTGGTGGTTCCAAACGTCTTCCAATAAGAATGACGGAGGCCACTGTGTTCTTGGGGACCTTCAATGCTGTATCAATGTTTATGTACCCTTCCGCAGATCTGTGCCTCGACACAATCCTGTCTCGGAGCTCTACGGACAATTCCTTCGACCTCATGGCTTGGTTTTTGCTCTGACATGCAGTGTCAACTGTGGGACCTTATATAGACAGGTGTGTGCCTTTCCAAATCACATCCAATCAATTGAATTTACCACAAGTGGACTCCAATCAAGATGTAGAAACATCAAGGATGATCAATAGAAATAGGATGCCCCTGAGCTACATTTAGAGTCTCATAGCAAAGGGTCTGAACACTTCATTTTGTTTTATAAATTTGCAAACATTTCTAAAAACCTGTTTTCGCTTTGTCATTAGGGGGTAGTGTGTGTAGATTGGATTCAATAAAAAAATCTAATTTTAGAATAAAACTACCTTAACAAAATGTGGAAAAAGTAAAGGGGTCTGAATACTTTCCGAATGCACTGTCCCTAGGTAAGAATGCTGTTCATCGACTACAGCTCAGCCTTCAATACCATAGTGCCCTCCAAGCTCAAGGCATGGAACTGGACCCTTCCCATTGCAACTGGCACCTGGACTTCCTGAAGGGTGGTGAAGTGATGAAGGCAGGCAACAATAACTCCGTCATGCTGATCCTCAACATGGAGCCCCAGAGGAGGTGCGTGCTCAGCCCCCTCCCCCCTGTTCACCGATGACTGCGTGGCCACTCACGCCTCCAACTCTATAAGCAAGTTTGCTGACGACAACAGTTGAAGCCTAGGTACCAACAACGATGAGACAGCCTACAGGGAGGAGGTGAAAGCCCTGGCGGAGCACACCATCATCCACATTGACAGGGCTGTAGTGGAGAGGATCAAAAGCTTCAAGTTCCTTGGCGTGCACATCATTGGCAACCTGAAATGGTCCCTTCACACAGGCAGCAGAATGCACAACAACCTCAAGGAGGCTGAAGAAATTCGGTGTGGCCCTCATTTATCCTGAAGCACTATTAAGAGCATCCTGTCGGGCTGTATCACCGCCTGATATGGCAATTGCACCGTCTGCAACCACAGGGCTTTCCAGACAGTGGTGCAGTCAGTCCAACGCATCATCAGGGGCACACTGCCTGCCCTCTAGGACATCTACAGCACCCTGTGCCACAGGAAGGCCAAGAAAATCATTAAGAATCTCAGCCACCGGAGCTACAGCCTGTTCACCCCGCTAACATTTAGAAGGTTGAGACACTACAGTTGCATAAAAGCTGGGACCGAGAGACTGAGAAAGAGTTGATCTCCAGGCCATTATCAAACAGTCACCACTATCCAGCCTCTGCCCAGTACCCTGCCGTGAACCTTAGTCACTGTTCTAGCTGGCTACCACCAGGTACACTACCCTGCTCCAAAGAGACTGCTGCCCTATGTAGAGTCATTGAACACTAGTTACTTTAATAATGTTTACATACCGTTTCACCCACTTTATACGTATATACTTTAATCTAGACTAGTTATGGCTCATCCTATATTACTACTGCTGTAAACACCCTTTTCTATTCATTTACTGTCCATACTGTCTATACACTGCATTATATTTATATTTAAACAAAATTGGGATTGACAAAGTTTAGAAAGAAATCCCTAACTGAAAAACAGTGCAATTATCACAAAACTACCACTAACAGGCCCCAATCATCATCATCAAGCGTAAAATAAACTTTAAACAAATGCCTAACGCAACCATGCTGAACGTTAGTAGATCTACATCTTTCAAATGATTTGCCCCGGATATAAAGCGCTCCGCACGTCATCCTCGTTAACAGTAAAAAAAATATAAAAAAATATTATATATATATATAAAACAAAATGGCAGCGAGTGAGACAGGGTAGAGACAGCAGTGAAGTTCTGTATGGCAACACTTAGAGAAGATAAATGAGGAGGTTGTGAAATGCAAACTCTGCGAGGTGGAATTGAGCTACAGTGGCAGCACAGGTGCAATGCTGAAAGGGAGGCACCGTGAGACCCAGCCAGTTCCTGGCAGCAGTGCGATAAGGGACAGACTGAGAAAATCACAGCGCTGATTACAGAAATGATTGCAGTTGATTTGCAGCCATTGTCAATGGTAGAATATGTCGGCTTCAATGTTGCCCTATTGGCATGTCTAGAACCAGACTACAAGATACCATGTCGAAAAACTGATGGAGAAATTGTGCAATGATTACTCTACAAATAGGCCTACAAAAGCGCCAGCTCTCGAACAACAAGAACCTAATATTTATATATTTCTAAATTCCATTCTTTTACTTTTTAGATTTGTGTATTGTTAGATATTACTGCACTGTTGGAGCTAGGAACACATGCATTTCACTACAACCACAATAACCTCTGCTAATTATGTGTATGTGACCAATAACATTTGAACAGATTGTTGGACGTCAATGAACACACATCACTGCAACGACCCATCACGTTAATGAGAAGTGGGACATGACGTCCCAGGAACTACTGACAATTAAGAACATGAAGGAGGCACAGAGCAGAGTAACTAAAACGGCATTAACAACCATCATTGCTGAGTGGGTGGGGGACAGTAGTAAAGTGAGTGTACACATACATATATACACACACACACACACACACACACTTGAAGTTGGAAGTTTACATGCACCTTAGCCAAATACATTTAAACTCAGTTTTCACCATTCCTGACATTTAATCAAGTAAAAATTCCCTGTTTTAGGTCAGTTAGGATCACCACTTTATTTTAAGAACGTGACATGTCAGAATAACAGTAGAGAGAATTTTTGTTTTCAGCTTTTATTTATTTCATCACATTCCCAGTGAGTCAGAAATACTCAAATAGTATTTGGTAGCATTGCCTTAAAATTGTTTAACTTGGGTCAAACGTTTTGGGTAGCCTTCCACAAGCTTCCCACAATAAGTTGGGTAAGTTTTGGCCCATTCCTCCTGACAGAGATGTAACGAAATCAGATTTGTAGGCCTTGATCACACACACTTTTTCAGTTCTGCCCACAAATTTTCTATAGGATTGAGGTCAGGGCTTTGTGATGGCCACTCCAATACCTTGACTTTGTTGTCCTTAAGCCATTTTGCCACAACTTTGGAAGTATACTTGGGGTCATTGTCCATTTGGAAGACCCATTCGTGACCAAGCTTTAACTTCCTGTTTGATGTTGCTTCAATATATCCACATCATTTTCCATCGATGTCATCTATTTTGTGAAGTGCACCAGTCCGTCCTGCAGCATGATGCTGCCACCCCCATGCTTATTGTTTGTGAACAAGAAATTGGTGTGGTTAAAAAATGAGTTTTAATGACTCCAACCTAAGTATATGTAAACTTCCGACTTCAACTGATATATATATATATATATATATTAACACATATCTGACTCAGTTACACCAGCTCTGTCAGGAATTGGCCAAATTCACCCAACTTATTGTGGGAAGGTGGTGGAAGGCTACCCGAAACGTTTGAGACACACACACACATATTCCGGTCCCTGACATCATTCTGATATTTACTAATTTTCTTATTGCTATTGACATTTTCTGGACTGTGTGTGTATTTTTAAATATATTATTGCTTGGTATTACTGCACTGTTGGAGCTAGAAACACAAGCATTTCACTGCACCTGCAATAACCTGCAAATCTGTGTACACGACCAATACAATTGATTTGATGGTACTGTAGTTAAAACCTGATAAATAGCCTTCTATATAGTCAGTGTTTACCCAAGATTGGGTATAGCAAGTACAGTATGTTTCCACCAATATAGATCACTGATTACCTCACACACAGTCAGTAAATCAGAACCCTACTCTGTGTCTGTCCAGAAACTAAGTTTGTCTGTTGAGAGCATTCTGCCATGCTCGTCTTAAACAAGCTTCCGCCGCCCCCTTGTGGTGAAGCATGGTATGGGTCAACAGAAAACACCTCAGTACCAACCACAGAGCAAAAACATCCTCTAACACCTTTTACAGCTCAGTGCAATGTCTTCAAAATGGCATTTCATTGCATCAGTGTGTGTGGGGGAAATAGCAGCTTTTCACTCTATCCACTGCGTTTCTACGTCTCGGACTCACCAAGCGTCGTCCCGTCCTCCCCCATAATGCACTTCACAGAAGCGATGATCTGCTCCACGACAGGAGGTGACATGGACGCGGCGTACACCGCACTGTGAGAGTGGGAGCGCAGGTACTCCAACAACTCCTAGAATAGAATGTTATTGTCGATTCTGAGGTTAGTATATTTGCAACACTAAAAGTATACATTTCTGATTTCACACTTGGCATAAAAGTAGATATCTACATTGTGCGCCGTTGCTCTTCAACCTCCTCTCTCAAATGTTGCTGTGTTGTTAATATGTCATGTTTTTATATTTATATGGTACATTTACAGGATCTGAAACGTTTATTTGTAACGTGTTTGAAACGTTTTAGTAACAGTAAAGGACATTGTGCGATTCTAAAAGTGTGCGACTCAAGCTATACTTTTCCTTGTGCGCATGCACGGGCAATAACACGAGTGGCACAAAATGGAACATAACATTGCAGAAAAAGTTCAGAATGAGACAATTTCATGTGTACAACATCAAAAGACCTGCATCACTCTCCTGAGAGCGTTGCCGTTTTGAAAAGGATGTATTTGGGTGTTTTTCGAGCTGTTGGTTCATGTTTTATCTGTGCCCCTGCAACTGCTGAATGAGCATGAGGAAGTCTCGCTGGCGGGGTACGCTTTTCAAATCCAGGTGAAAATCGCAACAAAAGTGTCAGGACACTTCTATGACATGCCATTTACATCCAAAATACAGATTTGTTTCTAAAAATAAAAGTGAACTTGTCCATTACAACAACGTTATCCTCCTCACCTTCCTGCCTCCAATGTAGCCCCCAGCGGCGCCAAAGCTCTTGGTGAACGTCCCCATCATGACGTCCACGTCTCGGGGGTCCAGACCAAAGTAGTCGACCACACCTCGGCCCCCTGGCCCCAGAGCCCCAATACTGTGGGCCTCGTCCAGGTACAGATAGGCCCTGTAGCGCTTCTTCAGAGCTATGACTTCAGGTAGACGTACTATACTGCCTTCCATGCTGGGGACAGATGGAGAGGGGTAGGAAGGTGGGTGGGTGGGGGTGACAAGAGGGACAAAAGATGGAGGAAGTATCCCATCTTCACTTCAGGGGACATTTTCAGCCATCACATTACATAGTGTACATTTGACTAATGAGAGAGAGAGCACCAGTGTTGGGAGTTCCTGTCGATTCCTTCTTTACAGTATAAAGTTTAAACAGCATGTGGCCTGGGGTGGTCTAGCGGTCTAAGCTGCTGCCTCTGAAGTATATGTACAATGTTCTGCTGCCAGCAGGCCTTCTTGAACATGTGAACTTTCATGTGCCTTAATAACAAACTCGTATGTGATCTGTAAACATTTTTAATTACGAGCCTAGTTCAGCCTAGGAGACAGCACTTAGCTAGGGAGAGAGACAGGATCCTTCCTGGACTGCCATAATTGGCTGAGATAATGGTGGGGCTGTACATGCCGAGAGATGAGTCCTGATTGGTGTGTCATGTCACAGGCTTCCATCTATCACAGAATGGGGGCTTCACTGGTCAGTATATAGATCATCTTTGCTACTGCAGATATTTGGAAAGATATAGCTATGTGTAGCAGCAAAAGTGTTGCCACAGCTCTCAACAACATTGCTGCCCTGAATGTATCTGTTGCTAGCAGCAAAGCACAGAGGGGGAAAGTTTAAGTAGAGACTGCTTTTTGGAGGACAATGCCTTTTTGCCTTGCAAAAGTATTCATCCCCCTTGGTGATTTTCCAATTTTGTTGCATTACAACCTGTATTTTAAATGGATTTTAATTTGGATTTCATGTAATGGTCATACACAAAATAGTCCAAGTTGGTGAAGTGAAAAGAAATAACTTGTTTCAAAAAAATTGAAAAATAAAATTGAAAAAGTGGAGCGTGCACATATATTCACCCCCTTTGTTATGAAGCCCCTAAATAAGATCTGGTGCAACCAATTACCTTCAGAAGTCACATAATTAGTTAAATAAAGTCCACCTGTGTGCTATCTAAGTGTCACATGATCTGTCGCATGATCTCAGTGTATATATACACACCTGTTCTGAAAGGCCCCAGAGTTTGCAACACCACTAAAAGCAAGAGGCACCACCAAGCAAGTGGCACCATGAAGACCAAGGAGCTCTCCAAACAGGTCAGGGACAAAGTTGTAGAGTACAGATCAAGGTTGGGTTATTTAAAAAAATATCTGAAACTTTAAACATCCCACAGAACACCATTAAATCCATTATTAAAAAATGGAAAGAATATGGCACCATAACAAACCTGGCAAGAGAGGAATTAATCAGAGAGGCAACAAAGAGACCAAAGACAACCCTGAATGAGCTGCAAAGCTCCACAGTGGAGATTGGAGTATCTGTCCATATGGCAAAAAAAAACATTGCTTAAAGACAAAAAATAAGAAAACACGTTTGGTGTTTGCTACAAGGCATGTGGGAAACCCCACAAACATATGGAAGAAGGTACTCTGATCAGATGAGACTAAAATGTAGCTTTTGTCCATTAACGAAAACGCTATGTCTGGCACGAACCCAATACCTCTCATCACCCAGAGAACATCATCCCCACAGTGAAGCATGGTGGTGGCAACATCATGCTGTGGGGATGTTTTTCCACCAGCAGGGACTGGGAAACTGGTCAGAATTGAAGGAATGATGGATGGCGCTAAATACAGGGAAAGTCTTGAGGGAAACCTGTTTCAGTCTTCCAGAGATTTTAGACTGGGACGGAGGTTCACCTTCCAGCAGGACAATAACCCTAAGCATACTGCTAAAGCAACACTTGAGTGGTTTAAGGGGAATCATTTAAATGTCTTGGAATGGCCTAGTCAAAGTCCAGACCTCAATCCAATTGAGAATCTGTGGTATGACTTAAAGATTGCTGTACACCAGTGGAACCAATTCAACTTGAAGGAGCTGGAGAAGATTTGCCTTGAAGAATGGGCAAAAATCCCAGTGGCTAGATGTGCCAAGCTTATAGACATACCCCAAGAGACTTGCAGCTGTAATTGCTGCAAAAGTGGCTCGACAAAGTATTGACTTTGGTGGGTGAATAGTTACGTACGCACAAGTTCGTTTTTTGGTCCGTTTTGTAGTCTTATTTCTAGTTTGTTTCACAATAAAAAATGTTTTGCATCTTCAAAATGTTTGGCATGTTGTGTAAATCAAATTATACAAACCCCCCAAAAACTATTTTAATTCCAGGTTGTAAGGCAATAAAATAGGGAAAAAGTCAAGGGGGGTGAATACTTTCGCAAGCCACTGTACATCAGAATTTTTAAAGGAGATAGGTGGGACTAAAGCTTAAGAGGGTGTGAAAGATGCTGAATAGTCGTAAACAAATAACAGCTCTTTGGCAAGTGTGAAAATCTCAGCAAAATCTTTCAAGTTTATCAACTTTCAAAGCAGTATAGCTTTCCATGTTTATCCAACTACAGTGTATGATAAACCATTTTGAAGCTCTGAGTCTGTACTTTTATAAAAATGTAAACAGATTGACTTAAGCTCACAGAGCTGTACCGTCAGAAATAAAGTTGAAATAGCATGTAAAAAACTACCTGTATATACCCTCCACCAGTATGAGGATCTTCTTCCACGGCCTGTGTGTTCTGGGCTGGCCGTGGACTATGGCGTCTCTCAACATCTTCTCCAGACTTTGCATGTCTGACAAGACACACCAGGAGCACACAGTTACACAGTTTCCACAGCAGAACAATCACCATGAACATCTGTCAAGAGACAATGGCCAGCCCTAGCCTTTTGGGGGGCCTGGGCGTGATTTGTCTGGTTGCTGGCTGAACCAGTCTCAAATCAATCCATATGAAATGAAAGGCAGGGATGCTAAGAACGCCAGTTGTTCCCATTTTCTGCAATTCTACCCATTTTGCTATGGGATGGAGATAAATCTTTGCAGTTCTAAAGCTAAATCAATGGGGCCCCCCTGAAGGTCAGGGACACTAGGCACCTGCCCTGCATATGCGGTCAGTATTCGGCCATGATTACTACAAGTTTATATAGCAGGCTAGACTAATTTACCAATCTAAAAATGATTAGCTGACATACTAATTGAGTGACTGTCAGTGACTGACATAAGTGAAAAAACTGCTGATGTACTGCCAAACTTCTACACACACACACACACCACTGCTGGGACTAAAAGGTTTAGACCAGTGCAGTTGTTCCCAAACTTTTCTAAGTAGTGTAAGCCCCTCATGGACTAGCTATAGAGCCTTAGGGTGGTGATCTGTACACTGTAGAAACAGGGGGGACAGAGATAAAGGACAGACCCATTGTAGCATGTCGGACAGATATAAGGGATGTATAAGCCCCACCATTTTGGTTGAACATGAACAAAGTATGGAGGGGATAAAGATAAGGGACAAACCCGATATTGCTGTGGGGACAGCGATAGAGGACGGACACGGTTTTGCAGTAGGGACAGCGATAGGGGACGGACCCAGTGTTGCAGGCGGGAAAGAGATAGGGGATGGGACGGTGTTGCAGGGGGGACAGAGATAAAGGACGGACTTACTGTTGTGTTTGAAGACACGGATGGTGGACCCAGACAGCCTGGCTCCCAGGACCAGAGAGGCATGGTTCAGCTCATCACTTAGGATTAGACAGCCCTACACAGAGAGAGAGACAGGAGAGCTTGTCAACTAACACTATTTCTATGCTTGATCAATAAGTAGTAAACCCTAACCTCACCATCTCGCATTTAGCAATCCTCACAAGGAAGAAAGAGACAAGAAACCTCACACTGCATCCGCACTCACAGCAACACAACAGAGTTGACCTCTGGCTGCCCTGGCGATGACCTTTGTCCTGACAGAAAGTGGAGCTGTGATGTGCTCCTGGCGGCAGGAAACACTTCCCGTTGATAATATGTTGTGTTATCGAGACTCTCCCGTGGTGTGCGTACGCACCACCCAGGTCTGGAGGTCACCTGCTGGCGCCATGATGACACACACAACCTCCCAGAATGTTGTTGTTATGGAGATATGGAACGGGCTGTGCTCTGAACATTATGACAACACCACGCTGGTATTAAATATACTAACATGGATTCTCCCCCTATTTCAATACAAACACACCCTCTTCCTCTCAAACTCTTAACACACACACACACCTTTGGCAGCTGTGATCCTGAAAATGATGTTGTTCCAAGGTGTGGTGCAGGCAGTACTGAGAGGGCAACACAACAGAGACCGACAGAGCACACAGTGCCACGGCGAGAGGGAAAGAAAAGTAGAGAGGCAATGAGTGAGCGCCAGGGAAAGTGTAATGAACAGAGAGCGGGTGAAACTAATTGAATGAGAGAAGGAAGAAAAATGTCTCTAGAGGAGAGTGAGAGACAGACAGAGGCATCTCTGTTCGTAGTAACTTAGGAAAAGTTTTCGGTAGAATAATGAATGCCAGAATTCAGGCCTTCCTAAGTGAACACAAATCAGATGTGTTTATATAGCCCTTCGTACATCAGCTGATATCTCAAAGTGCTGTACAGAAACCCAGCCTAAAACCCCAAACAGATAGCAATGCAGGTGTAGAAGCACGGTGGCTAGGAAAAACTCCCTAGAAAGGCCAAAACCTAGGAAGAAACCTAGAGAGGAACCAGGCTATGAGGGATGGCCAATCGTCTTCTGGCTGACACGCAATTCTTTAGTCAGGACAGAGGGGTAAGACAAGGTCGCAATATTAGTCCAACTTTACTCATTATTTATATAAATTAACTGGCTACCATATTAAAACAATCTACATCACCCTAGAAGACAAAGAAATCAAGTGTATTTTATATGCCGATGGCTTATAGTAATCTTGTCACCAGCAGAACAGAGGCTATAACAAAGTCCATCCTTGCTAGAACAGTATTGTAAGGACTGGGCACTATCCATTAATATAGTTTTTTTTCTAAGTAATGATCTTTCAGAAAAAGTTCAGATCCCAGGAAAGACAATACCATTTCATCCTAGGATAAATAACCCTTAAATACACCACCAACTAAATTAACCTTGGTCTGACTAGAAGTTTATCAGGGCGGTTTGACATGGCCATAAAGTATGCAGAATATATTTTGCAATTAGAAAGACCCTGTATTTATTTAACCCACCAATTTACAATATATTATATGGGATAAAAGCCCCACAGAAATTTTACACTTGGAATGTAAAAAAATATATATTCTAGGTGTGCACAGAAATGCCCCAAACCGAGCCTGTAGGGCAGAACTTGGGAGACAACACCATGCCAAAATCAAAGAACTCAAACAAAGGAAGACATTAACAATGTACAGACTCAGTGGCCATAGCCTGGCAATAGAGACAGGATGCCATAGAAAAACATGGAAGGTCAGTTGAAGAAAGACTATGTAAGCACTGTGGGTCGCTTCCGACTCCACGGCTCTAAATATGACTCAAGAGATAATGATCTCCTGAAATTGTAAGGAAATGTTGCAGGATTTCTTGAACTGCCCGTTGAGGAGAAAATCAGAAATGTTAGAACACGTTGAGACAGTACTATAATATAAAGAGAGACAATAGCTACTGCCATGTCATACACATGAGCCCTTGTAGATAACATTTCTCAACTGTTGCTGTTTATTTTCTTTTTTTGTGTGTATTATTTTCCATGTATAATTGTTTTGGTTGATATATATTATTATTGTTGCGCAAAAATATTGTTAACGTATGTAATACTTCACATACATTACTTTGGCAACAGTGGCAACCAGCCATTCATGCCAATAAAGCATTTATTGAATTAAGAGAGACAGAGAGAGTGAGCAAGAGCGAGCAAGAGAGAGACAGATGCAAAGACAGTGAACCAGAGGCTAGAACATAGAAACAGACTGAAAATCCCTGATGTTTCGGTAGCATGTAACACCTACTACCTTGCCAGTAAGGGCAGGGATGTTCATCGAATTCGTAGCGAAGCCCATCCCGAAAGCCATGGCCGACTCCACGCCCAGGAATTTAGCAACCAGCTCCTCCATCTCCTCATGTCTGTCTAAGTTACCTAAGGGAATTTAGGAGATACATCAAAACTCCCATAGACACATACCTACCTACTGATAAGATTCAGAAGAATAACTGTGTGTTATTCATTAGAAAACAGTTGTATGATACAGATGGCTTTAGGGCTGAGTCGGAGCCTCTGGTTCATCTACCAGCCAAAACGGAGTTATAAAGCCCGAGGGTGTGGCGACTAAATTAGTTTTTAATAAACAAATGGATATACGTTTACTTTATAGCAATAAGTTAATATAAACAAAAATAAAATCTGATATAGTTCGTCTCAGAGCTTGAGGATTAATCCTACCACTCACTACTGGGTCATTCTACCTCAAAATGCACAAGAAAGAGGATTGACATCCACCTTCTCAGATTGTTCTGAAATTGTTTCTGTAGTTGTCAACAGATATAATATTTCAGGAATGCTAATTATTTTGTTTAAACATAATTTGATCTCTATGAAATGAAGTTAAGGGCAGATGTGGGTTTAATCAATTTTCATTTATAAGATTCAGATCATATTCAATAAATGCAGTAATCAACATCCGATTTGGACCAAACATCTTCCTACCAATAAGTAAGACATGAAGAATCCCCCCAAAAGTGTCTAAAGCCAATCACGGACACCCCAAGCCAATCCCAACAACCAGTATAAGTGCTCTATGTTTGACAAGTGGTATGAAGCTGTGGCTTGGAGAATTGCTTCTCCAAACTATGTCAGGGAATTACTAGTGAATTTTATAATGGAAGTCGCTTTGCAATATTTACCATAAAGTAGTAAGAAAGTAACATGTTTTAATCACTAGATGCCTCTGTTCTTGCTATAATGCCACAGTTTTATCCATTTTTCTGGTCTCTTGTGTTTATTAAGTAGATCATAACATTTTGTTTGCAATTTTGGGTTCTAAACCAATAGACTTGGCTCATTATAGAAATACATTGTGTGGTAATCCTCACAAATCAAGCAAGTCCTCCATGAAAGCAATTCAGTGTATCCTTCTCTTAGCAACCTAATGCTTCAACGAGAGGTCGACCGATTAATCGGAATGGCCAATTAATTAGGCCGAGTTTTCATAACAATCGGTAATCATTTTAGGACACAGATTGTGGCCAATTTTTATTTATATATAAATATATATATATATATATATATATATATATATATAAATATAAAATAAATAATATATATATAAATAAATAAATAAATAAATAATATATATATATATATATATATATATATATATATAACTAAAAAAATATATAAATAAAAAATATAAATAAAAAAATATATATAAATAAAAATAAAAATGTTATAATGGAAGTCGCTTTTGCAATATTTACCATAAAGTAGTAAGAAAGTAACATGTTTTAATCACTAGATGCCGCTATATATATATATATATAACTAAAAAAAATATATAAAAAAAAAATAATATAAATAAAAAAATATATATATAGTGCCTTGCGAAAGCATTCGGCCCCCTTGAACTTTGCGACCTTTTGCCACATTTCAGGCTTCAAACAAAGATATAAAACTGTATTTTTTTGTGAAGAATCAACAACAAGTGGGACACAATCATGAAGTGGGTACGACATTTATTGGATATTTCAAACTTTTTTAACAAATCAAAAACGGAAAAATTGGGCGTGCAAAATTATTCAGCCACCTTAAGTTAATACTTTGTAGCGCCACCTTTTGCTGCGATTACAGCCGTAAGTCGCTTGGGGTATGTCTCTATCAGTTTTGCACATCGAGAGACTGAAATTTTTTCCCATTCCTCCTTGCAAAACAGCTCGAGCTCAGTGAGGTTGGATGGAGAGCATTTATTTGTAAACAGCAGTTTTCAGTTCTTTCCACAGATTCTCAATTGGATTCAGGTCTGGACTTTGACTTGGCCATTCTAACACCTGGATATGTTTATTTTTGAACCATTCCATTGTAGATTTTGCTTTATGTTTTGGTTCATTGTCTTGTTGGAAGACAAATCTCCGTCCCAGTCTCAGGTCTTTTGCAGACTCCATCAGGTTCTCTTCCAGAATGGTCCTGTATTTGGCTCCATCCATCTTCCCATCAATTTTAACCATCTTCCCTGTCCCTGCTGAAGAAAAGCAGGCCCAAACCATGATGCTGCCACCACCATGTTTGACAGTGGGGATGGTGTAACCAGGGTGATGAGCTGTGTTGCTTTTACGCCAAACATAACGTTTTGCATTGTTGCCAAAAAGTTCAATTTTGGTTTCATCTGACCAGAGCACCTTCATCCACATGTTTGGTGTGTCTCCCAGGTGGCTTCTGGCAAACTGTAAACAACACTTTTTATGGATATCTTTAAGAAATGGCTTTCCTCTTGCCACTCTTCCATAAAGGCCAGATTTGTGCAATATACGACTGATTGTTGTCCTATGGACAGAGTCTCCCACCTCAGCTGTAGATCTCTGCAGTTCATCCAGAGTGATCATGGGCCTCTTGGCTGCATCTCTGATCAGTCTTCTCCTTGTATGAGCTGAATGTTTAGAGGGACGGCCAGGTCTTGGTAGATTTGCAGTGGTCTGATACTCCTTCCATTTCAATATTATCGCTTGCACAGTGCTCCTTGGGATGTTTAAAGCTTGGGAAATCTTTTTGTATCCAAATCCGGCTTTAAACTTCTTCACAACAGTATCTCGGACCTGCCTGGTGTGTTCGTTGTTCTTCATGATGCTCTCTGCGCTTTTAACGGACCTCTGAGACTATCACAGTGCAGGTGCATTTATACGGAGACTTGATTACACACAGGTGGATTGTATTTATCATCATTAGTCATCTAGGTCAACATTGGATCATTCAGAGATCCTCACTGAACTTCTGGAGAGAGTTTGCTGCACTGAAAGTAAAGGGGCTGAATAATTTTGCAAGCCCATTTTTTCAGTTTGTAATGTAATTAATTTGCCAGAATTGTACATAATTATGACATAACATTGAAGGTTGTACAATGTAACAGCAATATTTAGACTTAGGGATGCCACCCGTTTGATAAAATACGGAACGGTTCCGTATTTCACCGAAAGAATAAACGTTTTGTTTTCGAAATAATAGCTTCCGGATTTGACCATATTAATGACCAAAGGCTTGTATTACTGTGTGTTATGTTAGAATTAAGTCTATGATTTGATATTTGAATGGGCAGTCTGACTGAGCGGTGGTAGGCAGCCGCAGGCTCGTAAGCATTCATTCAAACAGCACTTTTGTGCATTTGCCAGCAGCTCTTCGCTGTGCTTCAAGCATTGAGCTGTTTATGACTTCAAGTCTATCAAGTCGCGAGATTAGGCTGGTGTAACCGATGTGAAAAGGTTAGCGAGGTGCGCGCTAATAGCGTTTCATAATAACGTAACTCGCTCTGAGACCTTGAAGTAGTTGTTCCCCTTGCTCTGCAAGGGCCGCAGCTTTTGTGGAGCGATGGGTAACGATGCTTCGAGGGTGGCTGTTGTCGATGTGTTCCTGGTTCGAGCGCAGGTAGGGGCGAGGAGGGGGACGGAAGCTATACTGTTACACTGGCAATACTAACGTGCCTATAAGAACATCCAATAGTCAAAGGTATATGAAATACAAATGGTATAGAGAGAAATAGTCCTATAATTCCTATAATAACTACAACCTGAAACTTCTTACCTATGAATGTTGAAGTTTCGTGTTAAAAGGAACCACCAGCTTTCATATGTTCTGAGCAAGGAACTTAAACGTCAGCTTTTTTAAATGGCACATATTGCACTTTTACTTTCTTCTCCAACACTTTATTTTTGCATCATTTAAGCCAAATTGAACATGTTTCATTATTTACTTGAGGCTAAATTGATTTTATTGATGTATTAAGTTAAAATAAGTTTTCAATCAGTATTGTTGTAATTGTCATTATTACAAATAAGAAAATAAAAATAAATGTAAAAAATATTGGTCGATTAAATCGGTATAGGCTTTTT